>NC_069507.1:219273335-219450835 GCF_027579735.1 Bombina bombina
TGTGCTGTCCAGGTGCGAAGTGCATGTTGCCCTCTGCACACCCTGCAGTATGTGTAACTCATAAGTGTCCAAGAAAACATGGCTGAGGTGGCAACCCTACATGCAACATAATGACCTATTCCAGAAAGCTTAAATTTACCATCACTTTAAGAAGGAGTGGGAGGACAAAATTCCTAAACAGGGAACCTATTGGTCTGTGATTGCTACATTGATTAGAGTCAGGGGTTGTCAATCCCTCCAGACATATCAGTCCATGTGATTTAAAGGTCATGGAGAGGTTAGGAATTTGTGGTCTTAAGACCAATGCCTGTGTTCTATCAGAATAGCAAACATATCAGCTCAACAAACGGAAGTGACGTTCCATCAGCTGTCTGACCAAAAATACTCACAGCGCATGCACTCCTCCGCGTAATCGCATTCCAATGCCTGCACGTCACAAATTACTGTCTACCCATCAGATTATTGGACGATGTTTAAAGTGCATGCGGGCATGCACCCTAACAACATAGCCAACAGATTGTTGGACACTTGTTAGAGCGCATGCGCAAAAAAACTAAGATGTTATAAATTAATCTGCCACAAACTTCCATTTGCTGATTTTATATATTTTCTATTCTAATAGAACAGGTGCCACTATATACATAAAGCACATGTACCATTTACATGATATTACTGTATCACTGGGCAGTGTCACTATATACATAAAGCACATGTACTATCAGAATTGCATATATATATAGTGACACTGCCCAGTGATACAGTAATATTATGTAAATGGTACATGTGCTTTATGTATATAGTGGCAGGTTTAATTTAATATAAATATATATATATATATATATATATAAAAGCGCTTGTAAACGTCTTAGTATTTTGCGCATGCGCTCTAACAAGTGTCCAACAATCTGTTGGCTATGTTATTAGTGTGCACGCCCACGTGCACATGTGCTTTAAACATGTGGCCGGACTGTAAGCCGACCAACATTTGGCCGACAGACATTTGGCAGACGGACATTTGGCCGGACGGATAATAGTCCGACACACAAGTGGATGTCAGATAACAGTCCGGCCACGAGATAGGTAGATAGATAGATTAGATACAAAAATAGATTCAATAGATAGATATATAAATAGATAGATTCGATAGATAGATCTTCGCCCTTTTCTGAGCGCTGACACCACAAAGCAAATAATCCACTCCCTTGTTATCTTCCGACTTGACTACTGCAATAACCTACTCGCTGGCCTTCCTCTATCCCGCCTCTCTCCCCTTCAATCCATCCTAAATGCCTCTGCCAGGCTGATCCACCTTTCCCGTCAATCTGCATCTGCTGCACCTCTCTGGCTCCCTGCACCTCTGCATCTCTGCACCTCTCTGGCTCCCCATTCACAGCAGAGTTCAATTCAAAATTCTCACCCTTACATACAAAGCTCTCACCAACGCCGCTCCCCTCTACCTATCCTCTCTAATACACAAGTATACTCCAGCCCGTCCACTAAGATCCAACAATGACCTGCTCCTTGCATCCGCAACTATCACCTCCTCTCATGCTAGACTGCAGGACTTCTGTCGTGCAGCACCTACCCTCTGGAACACTCTCCCTCGTGCTGTCAGGCTTTGCCCTAATCTGTCTTCCTTTAAATGTTCCCTGAAGACGTTTCTGTTCAGGGAAGCCTACCACCCAACTCAATAATAAATTAATTTCACTTACCTTATATTTCCCTCATCTAACTCTGTATTAACATCTTTTCAAATCTTGCAGTCCTCACCTCCTGTTTCTCAACCTCCTACCCTTCTAGATTGTAAGATCCCACGGGAATAGGGCCCTCAATCCCTCCTGTATATGTTTGTAAATTTTGTCCTGTATTTTACAAGTCTTGTATTGTTTTATTTAAATGAATTGTATCCATGGACAGCGCTGCGGAATATGTTGGTGCTTCATAAATAAAGTATAATAATAATAATAGATAATATCACATACAGAGAATTACAAGACGTGCGGGCTGGGACCCATGGTTAGGTTCCCAGAGGCGGTTGTGGCGCCCGTGGCTCTGATTAGATCAGAGCACTCCGTCGGACAGAATGCTGTCGGACAAATGTCCGTCGGCATTTTGTCAGAGCACCCTTTAAACAGCATCCACGAATCTGAAGGGTAGATAGTAATTTGTGACGTGCAGGCATTGGAATACGATTACCCGGAGGAGCACATGTGCAGTGAGTATTTTCGGTCAGACAGCTGACGGAACGTCACTTCCGTTTGCTGATCTGATATGTTTGCTATTCTGATAGAACACCTGCTCCGCAAGGACTAAAAGATTGATTTTACAGATTTATAAATGAGCCTCACAGTAAATGTCAAACCACAACCTAAAAGTAATGAGTATTAAATATCCAAAAATATGAATACAATGATTTTTTGGCATATATTAAAAATGTTACTTCTGCAATGGTGCAAAAAAAAAGCTTGGGTACATAATATTGTGTCATTTGCTTAGTGATCATAGAGAAGTGTAAGGGGTCAACATCAGAGTTAGGTGGTATCATGCAGTGATGGAAGAAGTATTTCACATTTCAGAGCATAGTTTCTGCAGTTTTCTGGTTCTGTGATGCCATTGGTGATGTTATATGGGACATGATCAGTGATGTCACTAACAATGTATTAGGTCATGAGTGCATGCTACTTAGCTTTAAAGTGTAAATTATCCTATTGTAGCCATGGGTTTTGGGGGGTTGAACTAAACTCATTTGCAGCAGGGGCCAGGTACACTATCACTGAGCATTGCAGACTTTGGACAATTTTGCATGAGCACTGATGTGCGACTATTAAAAAACTTCAAGTCTTATGGCATTATTGAGTTATGGAGAAACGCAGCAATAACTTGGGTGCTACTAAATTTGCCTCAGGAGGCCACTAAAATATAACATAATCAGCAATAAATAATCTGCAGACTTTTGGGTCTTTCTTTGTGAGCCCTTAAACATAACTAAACATGCCCATCTGACATATCTGCCCCTTTGCACACACTGTTCAATGTGCAAAGCCTCTCACCCCAAATGGAAGTGACTTTACTAGCAAAATCCCATCTTTCCTGTTGCATCTTTGCCATTCCCATGATGAGAGGGAGAAGATTAATTGTGTATTGTCTCCTTTCCGATGGTGTAATCTTGTGTGTGTATAGAAGCAAGGAGTAGTGGGGGGGAATAATCACAGAACAAAGAAATTGTTGGGACGGTTTTGGAGCCTCTCAGGGCTACCCGGGAGATACTTTGTGTTAAACCTTCTCCCAAAAAAACATTTTGGCTCAAGTCTAAGCCAGAGAGACCCTGGGAATATCTATAAAAACAGAAAAGCCAATCAATTCGACATGCAAAGATCCTGAGCTCCAAAATGCACAAACTACTTGTGTGGGAGCTATGCATACTTTCCCAGCAATAAAAGGGTTAATTCCATATACTGCTTAATTTATGTTGGACAATTAATGTACCCTAGGGTGTAAATAAAGTTGATACCTAAATGGCTAATCAAATTAAAAAGTCGGAGGTATACTGTTTAGAAGCACAATGTGATTTCTAATTTGATGTCATAATTATTTATTCATATTGTTATTTTAAATAATAATATTTATTTGTAATGCTCTGACAAATTAAATAGCACTGGATATATAAGTAGGAGTAGACAATGACAATAAATTATGATAAAAACAGATACATAGAACAGACTAAACAACACAAATACAAGAAAAGAGACCTCTGGTTAATTAAAAAAAAATGCCCCCCAAATTAAGTGGACAGTTGCTTTATTAAAATAAAAAATATGAGCATTTTTATTTATTTAAAACCCACCTGCACAAAGCATTTATAAAGGTTTTAAAGTGAGGGGATGTGGGGTGTTAGAAAAAAAACGGCACTGAAAAGTGCCTTTACATTGCGGTCTATGGGGACTGTGTGTTCCCAGTGTATATATATTTATATGCTTATATACATATATATTTATGTGTTAATATGAGTGCCCAACCCTCGACTTACCCCCTGTGCTGCGCTAGGTTCTTTGCCGTGTCTCACAGCATCAGAACGAGGCTCCCATTGGAGTCTATGGAAGCGTGGTCTTGTGAGCGCAAGGCTTTCAGGCAATGCAAGGTTGTGTTCGCATTGTGCCTAAGTTGTGATACCACCCCACATTTGCATACGCTGGTATTACCGAATGGAGTGCAAATATTGCGCTTGCAAAATTGCAATTTTGTGCTCCACTCGTAATCTAGGCCATATATGTGGTAAAATATAGTGCAAACATACATTAAACTATAACAATAAAAACCAGAGAAATTACCACCTATCCAGGGGACCTTGCACTATAGTAGAAACATTATGATCAAATTAAAATGCTTGAAGGCTCATTATAAATAATGTATCTTCAGTATAGTGATGTTGCTTAATGGACCAATACTAGATAACTTCATGAAGGTCTCTTCACCAAATGAATTTCAAGTGATGTAGCCATGTTAGTGTATTTGTTCTTCAGAAATGATTACTATTTGCGTCTTTCAGTCTGGAACGCTGCACTTCAATAGAGAAAAAATTCCCAAAGCTTGTATTATCCAAACAATTTATTTATAAGGTTATCTATTCCATAAATATCCTGCTTTAGCTTCCTGGAATCTACAGTCGTGTTTCTCTTGTTTTTAAAGGTCACATCTTTACAACACTTGTGTTATTATTTTTCTTCTTATAAAAAGTTTTGTAGTTTAGAGGACTTCAGAACTATCCCCAGGGCTCTCCTGAACAGACCATGTTTTGGGAGTAAACAACCAGTGGTGCATTCACATGCTAATGAGGTCCATTCACATGGGCCTGAGAATTCAGGGGGGAATGACATCATCACCTATAGTTATTTGCTTTAGCCTTAGATGAAAAGGGCCATTTGTAAATGTGTTAAACTCTTACAAGGATCTACGTTATCCAGCTATCACCAATTCTTTCTCTCTATATACACCCTCACACATATATAAGTTAGGTGTATTCTAATTTCAAGTATTTTCATCATAAACTGGTTTATATACTTTTACATTCCACCATATACCAATGTTGTAAATCTTAAAGCACGGGTCACAGTGCAGAGCTATTTGTCCCAACTCTACCTCTCTCAGTTTTCAACCCACTGAAGTTGGCACATTTTGCACCTCTTGGTTTACATCCATTGTATAGGACTCTTTATGTATATGTAGGTTGCATGATATTACTGATGAAACAATGCAAAGCCAAGTGCTATCCTGCCCCTCTTGTGATATCCCGTGCAATGTCACCATTGTCAACTGTGCAGGCTATATGCATTTTTCTTACTTTCATCTTATCTGTTTGGGTAGCTTCCTGAATAGTGGATCGCAGGGTGACAAATTAAGGGATGGTGGTAACATAACAATAAACAAATTGCAAAGATGGTGTTGAACTTGAAAAAGACAAGCAGCTTTGGAAATGTCAGCTTGTAAAGTTATTTGAAAAATACAAAGAGGGCTCCCCAACTGTAACCCCGCCTCCGGATCCATCTGCCCCAGTTAGGATTTATCGCTACCACAGACATAATGTGATAACACAACCCACACAGTATATTCACAGTCAGGGGTCTCATTAGGCTCCAGGGCAGAAGCTGTGACAGGGTCCCCCATTGCCACAGTGCCGCACACTCCTATTAGTATAGTTCCTCACCATTCCACAGAATTGGAGATGCTTCTCAGTGACTGACATCCTTCTCTGTTGGTCCACACCAGAGGATATGCACTTGCCAAACCTTTCTGTTCTACTTTGGTGGCAGTTTTTTTTTTCCGTACAGCAAAACAGTGGTGGCCATCTAGGAAAACCTTACATCAAAGGCAAATTCATACACTGTGAGCCCTGTTTTGTGTGGTGGAGGGTCACTCCTGTGTTGTAAGGTGAGACCTCTGGGACCAGTGTAGTTATGTCTACTCTCACAATATCCAACACACTGATAAGTGCTCAACGCGCCTTCTGAACGTTTAGGAGCCATTCAGCGAGCTCTAATTTGCTTCTATTAATCTATCTGCAAACACATAGAATATTTGAATAGATGCATCACATTATGTCTATGGCAGCAATACAACACTGGGGTCTTTGGATTTTTCATTTAAGATTTGTGCACTCAGAACTACATGAGCTTTGAAGAGATTTCTGCCTATGTTCCTTCCATTTTGTTTTTGGATAATAAAAGTGGACTAGTTATAATTATAAGTTTACAATATTTTTGTATAATGAAAGTGAACTGATTAACATCATAAGACTGATAACTAAAAAAAACAAAAAATGTGATGTCATATAGAGTCAACAGCATATAAAACTTCATAGGAGATGTTTATGAAGTGACATCCTAATACCAAAAGAGAGAATAAATACTCAGAGAGCCCAGGATTTCATTTGGACAAGAAGTTATCAAAGACACACTTGTGTTTAAAACCAACAAAGGGTGAACTACAGGACTGTTCCTACTCTAACAAGAGAGTCCAGGATTGCCATTCCCTCTGATGAAAAAAGACCAGGAATTTCTTGAAACATCCAAAACACCACCTCTAACACCTTGCTGATCACTTACCTCATAGGATTGAGGTTTGCTCTGGTAAGCGCAATATACTTACTTTACACCAGGATATACATTTAGTTTCTGCTTTAATCTTTTTGCAGTACTACTCTATGTTGTTTTTCTCTTTTTCTATTCATCTATGAGAATATTGGACATCCAAACTTCTGAAAGAAGAAGGAATCCATTGAGAGTCCAAGATTGCCATTGCACCAACAAGTTCCTCTAGAAACCAGCAGGACTTCAACAAAATACCATAGAGAGAACCAAGGAATCATTCTTGCTTTCATAAGAGAGTCCAGGATCTCCATTGGCAAGGAGCAACAGATACCAAAAGATTTCCACGAGAGCACATAGTTCCAAAGGGATCATCTATACTCCATTGCGGATCACTTACCTCATAGGATTGAGGTCGGCTCTGGTAAGCGCTATCACTTACCCTATACCAGAACTTTACTGGGAAAGAACTAACCTGTACCAACTGATTGGTTTTGAACTTTGATTTTTGTATACACCATACAGTATATTAATACTACATTATTCATAATTGTATAGCAGTGCGCCTATTTTACTTTTGAGAATATTCTCTTTCGACCCTCATATAGAGTACTCTGCAGTTATTCCGGATCCCAAAGGTACTAGGATATATGGCTACTCACATCTAGCTGGACATCAGACTAATAGTGTCTAACAGTAGTCCAAGCATTAGAGTGAATATTATAATAATAGTATTTATTTTAAAATATCCAGGTATGCTAACAATCACAGTATATACCTAGAATAGTTTAACACATTTCTTTAAGAAATTTCTGCCCATTTCATCAGGATTGAGAGAGTCTATTTTTTTTTTTTTAAGTCACTACTCTCCTTCCCTTTTTTTTTTCTTCAGAAGACACTAGAATTCAAGTAGATTTCACTTTTAAAGGTATATAAAGCCCACAATGTTTCTTTCATGATTCAGATAGAGCATTTAATTTTAATCAACTTTCCAACTTACTTCTATTATCTAATTTGTTTTGTTCTCTTTGTATCCTTAGTTGAATATCATATATAGATAGCCTAAGGAGCTGGGAGCTAGCAGCTAATTGGTGGCTGCACATACAGTATATACCTCTTTGTTTTACCACTTTGCTCAGCGAGCTCCCAGTAGTGCATTGCTGCACATTCAATAAAGGATAACAAGAGAATGTGCAGCAATGGACCTAGATTGAGAAATGCCATGATCATGGACTTTTTTCCGACTTTTTTGTATATCTGTGTTTTCCTGACAAGCAAGTGTGCATGATCTGCACTATTCAATTATAACTCCAATACAAATAAAGGAAAAAGTTGGCTAATCAATGAAAATACAGGTAGCCCTCAGTTTACGCCGGGCTTAGGTTCCAGAAGGAATGGTTGTAAATCGAAACCGTTGTAAATTGAAACCCAGTTTATAATGGGAAGTCAATGGGAAGTGAGGGAGTTAGGTTCCAGGGCCCTCTCAAAATTGGCAGAAGTAACAGCTAATACATTATTTTTTAAAGCTTTGAAATGAAGACTTTAAATGCTAAACAGCATTATAAACCTAATAAAATAATCACACAACACAGAATATATAATTAAACTAAGTTAAATGAACAAAAACATTTGCTAAACAGCATTATAAACCTAATAAAATAATCACACAACACAGACTTTACTTGCATTTTTCTGCAAATAGTTATTTGTATGCATTCCAATCTGGACTGATTTATAGACAGGAAGATCTTGTTTCTTTGCAAGCTGCTCGATAGCTCAGGTCTGGTTAAACATTAATTTCAGCTTGCTTGGCTTGCATATCTTTGCTGCAACACAAGCGGACAGCTCCACCTACTGGATTTTTTAATCAATGCACTGCTTCTCAATGCTTTTCAATAGCAGTCACATGAATGAAACTGTGCAAATTGAACCGTTGTAAACCGAGGGCCACCTGTACAGTTTTTTGTTTGCCTAAAGACTACTGGGTATGACCTTAATCAGAGGACATCCTTCTATTGATTGGTTTGTAAATTATTAGAGTGAAAAGTGGCACCCCCTGTGTCTGTTTCACTTGATTTTCCGAGCAGTCAAGCTAAGATTATTATATTATGAATTGATGTACATCTGGCTAAATCTCATTGGCTAATAAGGACTCAAGCCTGCTAAGAAAACAAAGGTTTTGCCACAACTAAAGGCGCTTTCTCCACACTAACTGTTGTTCTGTCATATTCCTGTACGACCATTTGTTGAAAAGCTCCTTGAAATGCAAGTCTACAGCTGCTTGATACATTTCTCCTTGTCGCAATCTCTACTTGACCCTGTACAATCTGGTTTCCGTCCACAACACTCAGCAAGACAGCACTTACTAAAGTAACAAATGGCTCGCTAGTAGCCAGGCATTATGTAAATGCAGCATCTGAGCTTGTCTACTATTTACTAACACACGTTGTTTGTGTTTTGTTTATTTTTTTGCATTTTAGCCATATTCTCAGCGTATCGTTCTCTATCTCCAGAGTTAAAGGGATATGAAACCCAATTTTTTTCTTTCATGATTCAGATAGAGGAGCAATTTTAAGTAACTATCTAATTTACTTCTATTATCAATTTTTCTTTGTTCTCTTGGTATCGTTATTTGAAAAGCAGGTATGTAAGCTTAGGAGCCAGCCCTTTTTTTGGTTCAGCACCTGGGTAGAGCTAAATGTAGCCACCAATCAGCAAGCGCTACCCAGGGCGCTGAACTAAAAATGGGCCGACTCCTAAGCTTACATTCTTGCTTTTTAATTAAAGATACTAAGAGAATGAAGGAAAAATTATAATAGGAGTAAAGAAGAAAGTTGCTTAAAATGGCACATGAAAGAAAGAAAATTTGGTTTCATATCCCTTTAAGGCTGCTACTATTTTCAATCTTCACATCTTTGATACAATAACTAACTCTTATATAATTCAGCAACAAACCTTTGCAGATAATACCTTTACGTCTCTATGCCAGACCTATATCACCCTCTACTTGTTTGCTTCAGGCGCTGCCAAATTTAAAGGGACATCAAATTGCAATAACTAAATGTTCTAATATTTCAGTGCATTTTCTTATTGCTTGTCTATAACTATGTATTTACCCCATGCATATCACCAAGCAGCAATTAAACAAGTTGAACCTATTCTTCTACAAAAAGGGTAAAACAAGTTTACATTTAAATTAAAGCTAACAGGAAATGCATATTTGTGTACATGTCAATACATTAACACTCCTTGTCTTTAAGGGACAAATCCCACTGTTCTATTGTGGAAGAGAGAGACAAGTCTCCACACGTCTCTTAATAAAAAGTTGTTTTTACAGCTCAGGAACATTTATTTTTTCAATACATAAAGAAGTATATTAATTAATAAATTAATTAAATAAAATATAATTTAATTTAAAATGTTCTCTTTTAGATGGGACCACGAATATAGCACAGTGTCATTTTAAAATGATATTAAACAGTAAACAAAGGCTATATACAGTATAATAACGTATTCAAAGCAAAGATTTGCCTGGTATGTAGATGTATTTTTTTTAAATGATATTAGTTATTTAAATATTGAATCTATAAAGATTTAGTACTTTTGTTTCTATAAAGCAATCGTCGCCTCCATCTTTAAATTAAGGTTTTCTCTTTATCAATCTCTTCTGCTGAGTACAGTTAGGGACAGGTATAGAACAAACAATATACGGACGGTAAGAGAGTGTGCAAACAAGTGTGTCTGGAATATAGGATTGTTAAAGTAACTATTCTAACAGGTTTCTACACAGCCTTGTTTGCACATTTTTTAAAAAATGAATCTGTTTTATATCATTCTCTAGTTGTCCTCAGCAGAAGAGATAGTTAAGGGAAAGCCTGGGTTCCAACATGACAGTGCCCATTACTTTATAGAAACAAAACTAAATTACAGGAAAATGGGACAAAATGAACAATAAAAGCTAACGTATACATTATATATTACAATTTCAAACTGCTTTAAAGGGACAGTCTACTTGTAAAATGTTTTTTGTTTAAAATGATAGATAATCCCTTTATTAACATTTCCCCTGTTTTGCACAACCAACACTGTTATATTAAAGGGATATGAAACCCAAAACATTTCTTTTGTGATTCAGACAGAGCAATTCATTTTCCAATTTACTTCTATTACCAATTTGTTTTGTTCCCATGATATTCTGTGTTTAAGAGATACCTAGGTAGGCATCTGGAGCAGTACAGGGCAGGAAATAGTGCTGCCCTCTAGTGCGCTTGCAAAACTGCTGCTATATAGTGCTCCAGAAATGGGCCGGCTCCTAAGCTTACGTCCCTGCTTTTCAACAAAAAATTATAAGAAAACAACGATTAAATAGATTATAGAAGTAACTTAGAAAGTTGTATTAAATCTGGGGTTTCATATCCCTTTAATATACTTTTAAGTCTATGATTACCCGTATCTAAGCCCTTGCAGACTGTCCCTTATCACAGTGCTTTTTTTTTTTAGCTTTTTACAATCTTGCATTTTCGCCAAATAGTGCTGGTCCTTGTAAACCCATTATCATTCTCCACGGGAGTGAGCACAATGTTATCTATATGGCACACATGAACTAGCACTGTCTGGCTACAGTGCAAGATTGGAAAAAGCTATTTTAAAAAGCACTGAGATAAGGGCGGCCTGCAGGGGCTTAGAAACAGGTAATGTTGTTTATGCAAAGCTGAAGACTGTCCTATTAAAGGGACAGTAAAGTCCAATTTACTTATATGATCAATTGTTCTTAGTTCTCTTTGTATCCTTTGTTAAATAGTAATCCTAGGTGAGCTCAGGAGCATGCACGTGTGTCTAGCCATCTGGCAGCAGTGTTTGCAACATTGTTTAAAGCAGTGTTATACATAGTTGCAAATACTGCTGCCATAGAATGCTAGATACGTGCACAGTCTTAAGCGCCTCTTTGCCCGCCTAGCTTCACTCTTTAACCAAGAATACCGAAATGAACAAAGCAAATTTGATAATGGAAGTATACTAGAAAGTTGTTTAAATTGCATGCTCTATTTGAATCCTGAACATTTAATTTTTACTTTACTTTCCCTTTAAAGGGAAACTGAACCCAATTGTTTTCTTTTGTGATTCAGATAGAGTAGGCAATTTTAAGCAACTTTCTAATTTACTCCTATTATCAAATTGTCTTTGTTCTTTTGCTATCTTTATTTGAAAAAGGCATCTAAGCTTTTTTTTTTTTGGTTCAGACCTCTGGATAGCACTTTTTTATTGGTGGATGAATTTATCCACCAATGAGCAAGGACAACCCAGATTGTTCACCAAAAATGGGCCGGCATCTAAACTTACGTTCTTGCATTTCAAATAAAGATACCAAGAGAATGAAGAAAATTTGATAATTGGAGTAAATTAGAAAGTTTCTTAAAATGTCATGCTCTACCTGAATCACACAAGAAAAAAATTGGGTTCAGTGTCCCTTTAATGTCTCTTTAACCCTTTAAGGACACAGCTTTCAGTTTGCTCAATTGTTTTATGACAGAAAAATTCCGTCATATGTCCTTAAGAGGTTGAAGGGACATTTAGTAAAAATTGAAGTGCACAGTATAAAACGTATCTAAAACAGTGCTAGCTTTTACTTCAAGCATTTATGTATACAGCAAAACAAGTTTCTAAAAGCAGTTTTTTTGTTTTTTTGTTCTTACCACCTTTTTGTCTGGCAAAGTATTCTGTGTCCCTCAGCTCAACCATTATTACAATTGCATTATATTCACACTTATGAAAATAATCACATTGTTAAAAATATATTGAGCATTATTTTCATTTAAAGGAATATTAAACTCAAACTTTGCACGTGCGGGAGATTTAAATACTGCTTCACTTGTAATATGGCCCTTAGTGTCCCTTTAAAAACAAATCATTTGATGAAAGTATGACAACTTGACCCTTTGAAGTATTCACTGATAGAAATATGCTACTTCTTAGCTAAACTCAAAATTAAGTGGGTGGGTGAATTAGTAGCCTCTTCAAGTACAAATAGGAAATGTGGAGTGGCGATCCTATTCCATAAAGAGTTAGATTATAAAATTTTGTATGTGGATAAAGATCCACAGGCCAGATATATCATACTCCAAATCCAGATTAATCAGGTTATTTATATACTTTGCAATGTGTATGGTCCAAATAAAAATAGTAGAGACTTCTGGGAAAGTATTAAAGGTAAGATTTTTCCCTTTATAGGTGAGAATCTCATCTTGGCCGGGGATTTCAATATGACACTAGCCCCAGAATTAGATAGATTTCATAATACAAATGCGAAAGAATATAAAAAAACCGCTAAATACTTTAGAATTTTTTGTTCTCAGCTAAAATTGGTAGATATCTGAAGAATTAAGAACCCGGATTCTCTGATTTTTACGTGTGAGTCTAAAGCACACAGAACCTTCTCCAGGATTGACCTCTTCCTACTATCTGAATCTTTGTCAATTGTACAAGTGGTAACTGGAATCGAGGACATTCTGATATCCGATCATGCACTAATATATCTTACTCTGCCCCCCCCAAATAGTCTTGTAGATAAAAGCCAATCTCTTTTTTTTCCCCGATATTTGTTGAATAACCCTAGATTCGCCATCTGGCTTAAGCAAAGATGGAGGGACTATTGTACGAATAATATTTCTTACTTTAACAGAATTGAGACTTTCTGGGAAGCAGCTAAGGCTGTCCTAAGAGGAGATATAAAGAGTTACTTAATAACTAGTAAAAAGAAATCGCGGGCCCTAGAAATACAATTATCCAACAGAGTTAGAAATGCCTATGTAAGATTTGCTGAGGATCGCTCCTCGATCAATTGGAAAAAGTATCAGGAGGCTAGAAGAGAGAGAGATGTCTTCTTAGAACAGAGAGCCCAAAAGCAAGAGATTAAAATTAACACTCAATACAGGGGTCTTTATGGGGACTCCACAAAATATTTGGCGAAATTAATTAAAAATAGAAAGAGGAAGAATTATATCCCGGTTATTAAAGCAAACGACACCTTATATACAGATTCAAAGGAGATTAGTAGAGTGCTGTTTTCATTCTATCAAAAGCTATACTCTAGGCAGGTTAGTAATACGCAGACACAAGACAGATTTTGGTCTAAAATCAAGCTACCGCAAATTCGAGAAGATGATCTCTCGTTTCTTAATGCTCCAATTAGCGTAGAGGAAATCGGGGACATGATAGATAAGACGCGGTTGAACAAGGCTCCCGGCCCAGATTGTCTTCCGGCAGAATTTTATAGATTACTTGCACCAGAAATTATTCCCACCCTAGAAAAGCTATTTAATAGTTATTACCGTTCAGATAATTCCATCTCTTCCTATTTCTCAGCTGCAAATATCACGTTAATTCTCAAGAAAGGCAAAAAAACAGAAGATCCGGCCTCCTATAGGCCTATATCCGTGTTGAACACTGATTATAAGATACTGATGGCGATTTTAGCAGACAGACTTTCCTTATTCTTGGGTAATATTATTCACACAGATCAGTCGGGCTTTATGAAATCTAGGACTTCTATGAAAAACATTCGTAAGATAGTGACTTGTCTCGACTATTTTTATGACCTAAAAGAAAGGAAAAAAAATAATAACTTCTCTGATGATTTTGCCATTTTATCATTGGATGCTGAAAAAGCTTTCGATGCTATTGCTTGGGATCATCTTTTCAAAGCATTAGAGGAATTTGGTTTTAAGAATCAATTCCTACAATTTATCCGGAAAATATATAGAAATCCAATTTCATACCTAATCGTGAATGGTGTCCTCTCGCAAAAGATTATTCTGGGAAGGGGAACAAGACAAGGGTGCCCGTTATCGCCCCTCTTGTTCAACCTGGCCTTAGAACCTTTAGCTATCCGTTTACGAAGTATATTAGAAGGTATTAAGATGGGCTCTTATTCTCTTAGGACACTTTTATATGCTGACGATCTAGTATTATTTTTAAAGAAATCATCTGTTTCAATACCAACTGCATTACAATGTCTAGATGAGTTTAGATCCTTTGCGGGATATAAAATCAATTTTAATAAAAGTGAACTCATGTGGATTATTAAACTAAGAAATAGCCTGAATGAACATCCTTTCAAAGAGGTTGAAGCAATTACATATCTTGGCATAATATTACATAAAAATCAGAGGAATTGGTATAGACTTAATTTTTTACCACTGTTTCAGAAGGCTAAAGCAGATCTGGAGCTATGGAAGGCATTTCAACTCTCTATTACGGCTCGTATTAATTTAATTAAGACAATTATTTTCCCGCGATTACTTTACCCGCTTCAGAATCTTCCATTGTTTATCCTTAGTAAGGATTTGCGTAAGTTAAATTCCTCCTTCTCCAAATTTATCTGGAGCGGTAGGAGACCACGTATTTCATTGGAGAAATTCACGCAGAAATTGGAAGCCGGAGGTCTTTCTCTTCCTAATCTTAAGTTATATAACTGGGCCTGTTTAAGTAAAACAGCTCTGGATTGGATTGTAGAAAAAGAGCTGGTGTCATCCTTAGAGATTGAGAATTATATGGTCTCTCCTTATTCTTTAAAAGCAATTTTGCATTGCCCGCCACAATCTTTACCAAATAATATAACTACGCTTATATCCATTAGTAATGTAGTGGCGGCCTGGCAAAGGTGCTGCACATTACTTGAAGTGGATTTTACATTTTCGGCATTTACGCCAATTACTGGGAATCCACAATTTATACCGGCTATTAAGCAATCAATATTTAGTGAATGGGCTGAGAAAGACCTTAAATATGTTTGCCAGATCCTTTCACAAGACGGGCAAATAATCTCTTTTGAGATGCTTTCCCAACATTTTCATTTAGCCAGATCTAATTTCTTTGCATATCTTCAGCTGCGTCATCTTATCAATTCGCGAAAATGGGATAGGAGTGGATTTAGTGCATGGTCGGATATCAATATATGTCTTCAGAAATTTTCGATAGGTAATTCCTCTATATCTCTTATGTATGATATTATGCTCTCTAAACAAACATTAATCCTTTTAGATAAATTGGTCGCAAAGTGGACTCCTTTTTTTCCGGCATTAGACTCTGGAAAAATTAAACAAAGTATGATTAATTTAAAGAAATGTGAAATTCCACGGAGCTGGAGAGAATCCCATTTAAAGCTTGTTAATAACTACTATTTATCCCCTTTAAGAATGATGAAATTATATCCGACCAACGAAGGGGCTTGTACCCGCTGCAAGAAACCTAAAGCGGATATTTTACATATGTTCTGGTATTGTCCAAAGATTATTCAAGTATGGCGGAAGTTGGAATATTGGTTTAATGTATTATATAAGACAACGGTTACTCTGTCACCCAAGGAAATAATATGGTTAGAAGGCCCTAATAACAAGGGCTTTCAAGTAAATGTCTTAAATACTATTATTTTAGCTGTTAGACAACAGATTGTTAAGCATTGGCAATCTAATGCAGCGATGGGATTAACCCAGATGTTACAACAGATTCAAAATCAAATTATCTATGAATCATTTCATTTAAAAACCGCCTCTGAAAGAAGAATAAAATCTTTCCTAGTTGGTTGGCTACCAATTATCCAATCATATCCTGCGGTTATACAAAAAGCTATCTTGACCCCATTTCTCTCCTCAAACTCTTTCATGGATTTAGTAGCCCTGGATCTCTTTCCACACTCATGGATAATTGGGTACAGAACAGTTTAAGGAGGGATAAAGATAATTAGTGCTAAAAAGGGCGTTAGGAGGGGTTGTTATTTATTTTTTTTTTTTTATTTTTTAGTGTGGTTGTTGTTTGTATGCCAGGACGACTGGGTTTAGTGTTTATTGTTAGAGAAAAAGTTCCAACAGCATACTCAAATGAATTGTATGTGAATATTATGTTATTTCTTTCTTTATCCTACAAATGGATGTATATAAGAAGAGATCTTTTCTTTCAAGCTTATGTTATCTTTTTTTGATTTTTCTTTTACACCTGACCCTGCGTGGTGTATAAAGGTGAAAATGTATGTAACTATGTTTTGCTGTTGGATATATAAATAAACAATATAAAAAAAAAAAAAAGAAATATGCTACTTCAAATGTTTTCTCTTAAAGGGGCAGTAAACCTAGAAAATAATGTTATATAATTCTGCACATAGCGCAGAATTATATAACATTATCTTAGCAAAACTTTATTCAACATAATATTGCCGGTGAAATTTGCTAAAAAAAAAAAAGATGGTTTTTCAGACCGCCGCTCTTGCTCTACTGAGCGGGTCTGGTTTTCCCCTGAGCGCATCTGGGCAGCTGTCTAGTCACAGCCCGGCCCGATCGCGCCATTACACTCAATGCAGCTCGCTCCTGCTCTGTCTGATAGCGGGAGCGAGCTGCATTGAGTGTAATGATACGATCAGGCCGGGCTGTGACTAGACAGCTACCCAGATGCGCTCAGGGGGAAAACCAGACCCGCTCAGTAGAGCAAGAGCGGCGGTCTGAAAAACCCTCTTTTTTAATGTTGAATAAAGTTTGGCACTATGTGCAGAATTATATAACATTATTTTCTAGGTTTACTGCCCCTTTAAAGGGACATGAAACGCATGATTCAGATAGAGTATACAATTTTAAACTCCAATATTGTTCTCTTATATAATTTGCTTAGTTCTCTTGGTATCCTTTGTACAAAAGCATACCTAGATAGGCTTAGGAGCTGGGAGCTAGCTGCTAATTGGCGGATGCACATATATGCCTCTTGCCACTGGCTCACAGATATGTTCAGGTAGCTCCCAGTAGTGCATAGCTGCGCTTTCACCAACGAATACCAAGAGAATGAAGCAAAATTGCAAATATAAGTAAATTGGAAAGTTGTTTAAACATGTGTGCTCTATATGAATAATGAAAGAAAATGTTAGAGTTTATGTATCTTTATATCCAAGGGTTTAAATGATTTTCTACAACTCATTATTGTGAATGTTGACTCTTACAGACTAGTTACATTTGTATACAAGCCTAGAAGATGTAACATTCCAGCAGTACAGAATTCAGCACTCGTTTACAAATAAATTATATAGCAATATGACATTTGAAGTAGTGAAACGTAACCTTTCTATGTTGAGAATGGATGTTAGACATCTGGCGAAACATTTGACTGTCCATATGAACTACAAAATGTAACAAACATTCAATATCAAACAAATGTCACAAAATACTGACTTCTGCTTACCCCTAGCGCTCCAGAATACAATTGAAACCCTTGATTTTAATGAGCAATGCCCTTGAAGGGTATCATAAGTCCAGTAAGCATGATTTTAAAGTGAATGTTGTAAAAATTATGAATACTCTATTTTTTAAATAAATCAAGTTACATCAATCTTGGTAATGACAGTTTTGGCTCCCCCCCTATGTTAGACGTTTTAAATAAGGCTGGATATCATAGAGCCAATCAGGTACCATACTGCCTCAGTATTAGATGAATAGAAACAAGAAATCTCTTACTGATACAGCCTAAAACCTGCATGAAAGAATGCAGAATGTGTGTGCACACTGTATCAACACAGGTTTGTGTGCAAGATAAGGTATTCCTGAAACAGTGCAAAAGCATGCACAGCACAAAATAATTTCTACCTTAAAGGGACAGTGTATTAACATTTCCTTCCCTTTAATATGTTCCCAATGGTAAATTTTACCTGCTGGAGTGTATTAAATTGTTTACAAATAGCTCATTTACCATTGGGTTATCCTCTGAGAGAGGTGTTGCCATTGATTTGTTGATGTAAAACGCATGTGCATGAATCCCCATTTATAAACCAAGGCAGCAGATTCCTGTTGGAGTACAGGGCTACCCTCTGGTAGGGGTGTTGCAACTAGCGTATAATCACATTTATATTTATCCATGTAAATTGGTTATAAGCTGGCCATGCTTTTTTATTAACGTGTATTCTTCACATTACACAATGTATATGTGATGATAGCAGGATGTGATGTCACTAGCTGGTGGGCGGGGCTTAGGTCCGGTGTCTGTGTCGCAGTTAGTTTAGTACAATCAACCTGTCTGGATGTGTATTGCTATGCTCTGTAATAAAATAGAGTTGTACCATCATTGCTGTGTCCTGCATATGTCCTGCATCTCATGACATGGTGTCAGAAGTTCTGGACTACGCTTCTGTTTCTGATGATGACGATGTCAAAGTTTACCCCACCTGAGCCTTTTGACTTCTCTCAGCCTGCAGCTTGGCCCACATGGCGTCAGCGGTTTCAGCGCTTCAGGATTGCATCCAAACTGAACAAGGAGAGTGGTGAAGTACAAGTTAATTCTCTTTTATACTCTATGGGGAAAGATGTAGAGCCAGTGTTCAATGCTTTTACTTTCCAAGAAGGGGAAGAAGTTAACTTTGATATAGTTATGGATAAACTCAGTGCCCACTTTGTGCCCAAAAGAAATGTGATTCATGAGAGAGCTTGTTTTCACAAACGTAATCAGCGTGTGGGAGAATCTGTGGAGTCATTTTTGCGCAGCCTGTATGAATTAGCTGAATTCTGTGAGTTTGGTGTTGCTAAAGAAGAGCAAATCAGAGACAGAATAGTTATTGGAATTGCAGATGCTGAAGTCTCCCTGAAGCTGCAGTTAGAGCCTGATTTAACATTAGACGGGGCTATTAGGATGGCGCGCCAGAGTGAACTGGTGAAAAAGCAAAGTGCTGATCTGAGGTCTGAGAGTATTGTGGATGAAGTGCAACAGTCTAGGAAAATTACTAGTGAAAGGCACAGTGTGAGCGGTAGATCTAAAGTATTGGAAAGGCCTAGAAGTGTATGGGTCTACAGTGGAAGAGCATGATCAGCGTTTGAGTTGTGTGCTGCAGGCTATCAAAGAGTCTGGGCTGAAGCTGAATAAAGAAAAATGTCATTTTAGGAAAACGGAATTATGCTACTTTGGGCATATCATCAATGGGGATGGCATCAAGCCGGACCCCGAGAAAATTCGGGCTATCGAACAGATGAAAAGCCCTTCTGATGTACATGAGCTGAGACAGATATTGGGCCTAGTAAATTACGTGGGCAAGTTTCTTCCAGATTTATCTACTGTTTTGCACCCTATCACAGAGTTGCTTAAGAAAGATGTTGCCTGGGTCTGGGGACCCTCACAAGAAAAAGCGTTCCTGCATGCTAAGTCCCTGCTGGGGTCTGCCCCAGTGCTGGGGTTCTACGACCCTTCAAAAAAGACTGTGGTTAGTGCTGATGCAAGCAGTTATGGGTTGGGGGCTGCACTCCTGCAGCTGAATGACAACAAACTACAGCCCATCGCCTACTGTTCCCGCACACTGACGGCTGCGGAGTCAAAATACGCTCAAATTGAGAAAGAGTGCCTGGCTGCAGTTTGGGCCTGTGAGCGCTTTCAGCGTTATCTAGTGGGTTTGGAGAAATTTAGTCTGGAAACTGACCACAAACCGCTAGTCCCTCTTATCAATTCTTATGACATCGACAAAACACCCTTGAGATGCCAGAGACTTTTAATGAGACTGCTCAGGTTCAATGTTCAGGCAGTGCATGTGCCGGGGAAGCAGCTGGTTGTGGCAGATACACTGTCCAGGCTCCCGCTGGCTGCTGCTGAAGAATCCTCTACAGAATCGGATGTAAAAGTGTATGTTGATTCAGTTCTGGCCTCTAAGTCCATTTCTTCAAGGAAACTGGAAGAGATAAAGAAAGAGACATATTTGGACACAGATCTGCAAGAAGTTATAAGGTACATAAGAGATGGCTGGCCCGAGAGCCGGGCAGCCTGGATGTCTTTAAATGCTTACCAGCCAGAGAGGTCGCAGCTCACGGAGCTGGAGGGGTTGGTGCTGTTCCAAGACCGTATTGTAATTCCTGTCAGCATGAGGAAGGAGATGTTGAACAGGATACACGATGGGCACTTAGGCATCACAAAGTGCAGAGAAAGAGCAGCTACAGCTGTGTGGTGGCCTGGGATCAGCTCCGACATTGCAAATCATGTGTCTAAATGTGCCTTTTGCCGGGAACGCCGGCCTACTCAGAGAAGGGAGCCCTTAATGTCTACTCCGCTGCCTGCGGGGCCGTGGCAGAAAATAGCTGCTGATTTGTGCGAACTGCACGGGAAAAAGTTTCTTGTTGTTATCGACTACTATTCCAGGTATTTGGAAATAGCACCCCTGAATGATATCACAAGTCAGGCCGTTATCATTCGCCTGAAGAGCTTGTTCGCCCGCTGGGGCATTCCAATGGAGCTGGTGAGTGATAATGGCATGCAGTTCGCTTCTACAGAGTTCAGTGCTTTCAGCAGGGAATATGATTTTGTACATTCCACGTCAAGTCCACATTATCCGCAGGCCAACGGAATGGCTGAAAGGGCAGTTCAAACAACAAAATTCATTCTAAAGCAATCTGAACCGTACCTAGCCCTCTTGTCATACAGGGCGACGCCCATTCAAGCCACCGGGTTTAGCCCGGCACAGCTGATGCTAGGACGCCAGATTCGCACCACTTTACCCTCAGTGGGTGTCTTCAAGCCGCCTGGCCCTGTTCCTCGGGACGAAGTCCTTAGGAGGGATGAAGAGGCCAAAAAGGGTTATCGTTTCTTCTACGACAGGAGACATTCTGTCAGGCCTTTACAGGAACTGAAAGCGGGCCAAAGTGTCAGAATTAAACTGGATGATGAGAAGAAATGGAAGACGCCTGCTACGGTAGTGGGCCGCTCTCCAGAACCAAGGTCTTACACAGTCCTTACAGAGGGAGGGACGGTTACACGCCGTAACCGAAGACATCTTCAGCCTGTACCTGAGAGTCTGGAACCGGATACCTCAGTACCACCGCCGGTGGGATCTCCTGTTCTAAGAGAGGTGCCTTCCCCTCAGCAAGATCATAGCGGGGATATATCTTTGCCTCCAGCAGACTCTTGTTCACCATCTTCTGTATCAGAGGACAGTTCATGCAAAGTTACATCAAGCGGAAGAGTGGTGAGGCTTCCGGCCCGATACAGTGACTGACTTTAGCTAGAACAGTGACCGGAAGTATGGGCAGAATAATCCCATGGTCACTGTGGACTAGGGTAGTCTACCCCGATGTCCAAGTCAGGATGTAATTTATTTGTTCATGTTTTCTAATCTATCTGTTCTTATAATGTTCTAAAACAAAATGTTGTTGTATACCCTGTTGGTGTACCTTGTTATTTAATATATGCGAATGTATGCTTTGCCTTTGAAAAAGGGGAAGATGTGATGATAGCAGGATGTGATGTCACTAGCTGGTGGGCGGGGCTTAGGTCCGGTGTCTGTGTCGCAGTTAGTTTAGTACAATCAACCTGTCTGGATGTGTATTGCTATGCTCTGTAATAAAATAGAGTTGTACCATCATTGCTGTGTCCTGCATATGTCCTGCATCTCATGACAGTATATATGTACTATTAACATAGAAATGGAATAATAAAGTGTCTATTATGGATGCAGTCTCTTTTGGGAGACTTACCTGCTGAGTTTATGCACTTAAGTGGAAACAACCAACATAAATTACTAAGAATTGCTTAAACGTACCAAGTGTGATACTGTTATTATTATTATATATAACTATTTGAGTGCTGAAACCCCTGTCTTTTTAAGAGGATACGTAAGTGTATTTTCTTCCTTCTCTTTCTTCTCTACAATAAAAAATGTGTTTCTGAGGGTCTGCACCACATACAACTTACTAAATTTACTTTTTGTTCCTCTTCCCATCCCATTGGTTATATATATATATATATATGATCTATCATTTTATATTACCATCTCAAAGTGTTTAATGTCCCTTTAAGGGATCACATCTCACCATACACAAAAAAATAATAATAATTCAAGAACTAATGTGAAGACAAAGCAACGATAAACAAAATGTTTGGGCGGAAGAGGATTATGGATATGCTTTGAGTTTGTCCCAGAATAAATAAATGCTGCAGGGTCTTCAAATTGTGTAATTCGCCTGCTGTCTACTCACAGATTTACTTCCTGACTCTGTTTATTATTAAAAACACTTTGTCTAGTCTGTGCACTAAATGTTATTTCCTAATAGGATTAATATATTGTGTTTTCATTTATTACACTGGAGAAACTTGCAGGATTTTTGGTGAAATTAGAAAGTTGATGCAAAATAATCATCATTTCTAATCATGTAGCTGTATTACTGCGCATAACGTACAGTATAAATCGTTTTAATTGCGCATAGCCTCTATTAATATTGCCACAATCGGGTATTCCGGTTGGTTTTGTGCTACCTATAATAAATATTATGCTATTTTGTAAGATGTTTCTTTACTGTCTCCTGACGATATTACACAGTGATTTTTGTGGCAATAGTTTTCCCATGCTGGATATGTTAGCCTGGAGCCTTTTGGCCTCTTCTCTCTCTCTCTCTCTCTCACACACACACATACACTCACTCACTCTCTCTCTTACACACTCTCTCTCTCTCTTACACACTCACTCACTCTCTCTCACACACTCTCTCTTACACACTCACTCTTTTACACACTCACTCACACTCTCTTACACACTCACTCAAACACTCTCTCTTACACACTAACTCACACTCTCTCTTACACACACTCTCTCTTTTACACTCTCTTTTACACTCTCTCTTTTACACTCTCTCTCTTACACACACTCTCTTACACACACTCTCTCTTACACACTCTCTATTTTACACACTCTCTCTTACACACACTCTCTCTTACACCCTCACTCTCTCTCTCTTACACACTCACTCCCACACTCTCTCTTACACACTCACTTACACACTCACTCACACTCTCTCTTACACACACACTCACTCACTCACACACACTCTCTCTTTTACATTCTCTCTTTTACACTCTCTCTCTTACACACTCACACACACACACTCTCTGTCACTCTCTCTATATACTCTATATATTTGAGCTAGTAGCTGCACACTCTCAATACCAAAGAAAAAAACTGTACCAGGGTGCATGGGTAATTATATGTACAGTACGGTGCAAAAAAAAGGGACACTCAAGTCAAAATAAACTTTTATGATTCAGAAATAACAGTCTTTTTATGCACACTTTCTGGGGAACAAGATCTTACTGAGCATGTGCACAAGCTCACTAGGTATACGTATACTAGTCTATGGTTGGCTGATGTCTGTCACATGGTACAGTGGGATGGAAAATGGGAGAAAAAATAAATTTGTCAGAAAAAAAATCTACTACTTTTTGAAATTCAGAGTAGGTGTTAAATCATTGTCTTTTTATTATGCACTTGTTAATTATGCAAATCTACTGCATTTAGTGGTCCTTTAAGGCAGATTTGAGAACTATAACGTAAGAATGCTGTAAAAAAATTTTTATATATATTTTTTTTTATTTTTTTATTTTCAATTTATGATTTTTATTAAGGATAATATTTGTACAGCAATTGTAATAAAATCAGCACTTTACATACATGATTGTTTTTAACAATAACATAGTAACATTTATGGCTCTATTTATCATTCGAATTCCCCTACATTTGCGCCTATAAATACGCTGTTGTAATTTTTCTCCTATTTATCAATGCAAAATATGCCTAAAATTAAGGAAAATTCTCCCACTCTATTCTCTCGCCGCCAAATAAAGCTTAAAAATTCACTTTTTCTGTCCTATTTTTAGAAATAAGCCTCACTAATCGCCGAAATTCTGATTTATCATTATTTTGCACCTTAGGAGAACCTAAAATTCTCCTCCAAATACGACCGCTAAAGTTCTCCATAACCAGTGTGGAGAACATTTAATTTACTCCTTTATTTTCCTGAGAGAAGATGGAGTTTTTCTTAAATGTGGCTGCAATTTCATTGGCAAGGTGCCGTAAAAATTAAATATTAAAAACTACTCAACAGTGCGTAAAATGCGCCTGAAGATTGAAAATGTTTAATTTTAAATATGTATATTACCTTTTTTTCACAATGATGAATGTGAATAAAACAATTTTTATTTCATATATTATTTTTATAAATAAATATATGATTTCAATATATTGGTGTCCTATTCATTACTACGTGAAGCAATAGTAGATTATCAGTTTAAAGCTAGCAATATTACAGCAATGTAAGACGTAGCACAAGTGACATTTTTGAATATCTGTTGGAGTCAAAAGGTCTTCAGGGGGTATGGAAGGAGATAAAGGTATTATTGTTTAAAACAGGTGTTTTTGTTATTATTATTGTAGCATTGTTAAAAAAAATAAGCTTTCTTACACAGGAGTAACAAAAATATGCATTATTAATTAAATTATAGATATTAGTCGATTTATTTACAATTGAAAGTAATATAGGTTTGTATAAATATTGTAATACACGACCAAGGGTAGTTTAAACAATTGTATTTAAATAAATAAAAAAAATATATAATATGAAAAAGAGTGAAATTTGAGTATTTTTAATGATAAATAAGGAGCATTTGTAATAATAATGGCAAGATTTATCATTAATCCGCCGCATCTCGACCTTTGAAATTGTTGTTAAAATACTACCGGTTTTATGATAAATATTGGCGCACATGTGCGCCTCCCCAAAGGCGAGCTGCGGAGAACTGAAAGTCGTATTTCAAAAAATAATGATAAATAGAGCCCTTAGTCAAAAATAACAAAATCAACTAGGGTTAGTTTTACATGTTAGCTAACCCTGCTAGAGAGAAAATGTCCCAACATAGATGTTTCGCAAAAAGGGGTCAAACAAACACAATAAAAATGAATAAAGTCCGTCACTGAGAGGATTCTGCGAAAAGAAAACAATCTAGGTGAAAAATAAGACGTGAGGTAGATTTTACATATCCTTATCGACTTCACATTAGAAGTTGGGCATTCAGAAAGTACAAACTTTTAAATTAGACATATTTTAAGCAAAATAACCATCAGATTACAATAAGGTTATGACCCATTTAAGTAACACCACTAGGGTCCAAGAGGAGGGGAGAAAAGGGCATTTCCAGCTGGTCAAAAGATAGTGGTATGGGAAGAAGGAGAGAGGAGGGAGAAAAAGGGAAAGAGAAGAAGAGAAGATGAGGAGGGAAAAGAAAAACAAAAAACAAAAAAACACACAACTAAACGTTATGGTTCAGTTAGGCGGGATCTGCATTGCTCTATCTAAACTTTAGCCTCTAAATTGGAACCAAGGTTCCCAAGTTGCCCAGTAGCGATCCATATTGTCTATTGCGTTATAAAATCGTTTTTCCATGGAAGAAAGGTAATCTATCAGTTGAATGATCTGTGGTAAGGTAGGGGGATCTGTCTTTTTCCAAGATTGAGCTACACATACCTTAACCGCTGTAAGGATAATAGAAAGAAGGGCTTGTTGAGATTTTGGAATATTCTTAAAACCTATATGTAGAAGTGCGAGAGCTGGGGATGGAGTTACTGTTAGTACAACATGCGCACATAGTTGAAAACCTTGTGTCCACATATGAGAGTCTGAACCAACTTCTCCACAGTGTCTCCTGCAGTGTGGGGACACACTGGGGTAGATTTTAGCTAGTTTATGTGGGATAGGAGAACCTTGAAGTAGGTCTCAAGGTATGAGGGATCAAGGGATCTTTTAGTTAGCATGGTTGCCCGTTCTATGTCATTAGCTGTAAACTGTTCATTCTCTTTTCCATGCCTTAATTTGCCAAGGAATGGTATCACTGTAGTCTCCAACTAAGATGAGATGGTGGATTGTCACTGGTTTAAGCAGTTTACTCCCAGCTCTCCATCTTTTTTCCCCCAAGTAGTGCATTCAAGCAAATGAGTCTTTGGGAAACCCCATGCTTTGGGAGCCATTTAGGTGCCTTGTCTACCTGTTCTGTAATTAGTCTAGAGTTAAGCAGTTTATTTTGATTACATAGGTAAATAATTTCTGCAAAGTTCCATGCAGACCAATCAGAGTTGTGTATATTTGTGATACCAGTGAGTAAACCTTTAAGGCTGTGGATGGGTGAGGGATGTGTGGCTAGTTCTTTATGATGTCAAAGTGTATGCCAAGTGAGGCAGTTACCTTTGATGATATCGTTAGTGAGTGGGTCCAACAGTGTGTGTCTAGGGACCCATATCAGGTCTCCTAGTTCAATACCCCTAGGAAGAAGAGCCATCTCAAGGTGAAACCATCCAGGTCTTTCTAACTTATTACTCCAACCTGGTATATGAGTCTATCTGGTAGCATCATGATATAAATGTATATTGGGGGAAGGCCATGCCGCCTTTAGGGTTAGGCAGTTGTAAAATTTGTTTGGCAATTCTCAGAGTCTTACCTTTCCATACATATTTTAGAAACAAAGAGTGTAGTTGGGATAGATATGATTTAGGTACCGTGTATGGGATACATCTGAATAGAAACAGAACCTGCTTTGTAGTCCCATCTTTTAAGCAATGTTTTAATTTCAGCAATTAGTGGTTCAAAATTGCTTTGAATTGCTTACATTTTAGTAAATTAGATTTCACTCTTTCTAGCTCTCTATCTAGGAGTTTTTGGCAAAGAGTAGCAATTTCCTTAGATAAAACATCTGTCGGATTTTGTCTATTAAGTTTTTCCATTTTCCGTAAATTTGCCGCCAGTAGTCCCATAGGGCCACCTCTCTCTTTCTTAAGTTTAGCTGCCTCAGATATACAAAATCCTCTGGTGTATGTTTTGAGAGCAGCCCAGACTATTTAGGGGGAAATCTGATCAGACATGTTAAATCTGATGAATTCAGTGGTCTACCCTGAGGACTGACCATGTGCATATCTAAATGCAAGAGTCAGTAATGTAATTTAGAAGTCTAGAGTCCGAAAAAAAGTGGTTTAGTCTGGAATATGTCTGATGTGGATTTGAAAAAGAAGAATAATCTCTCTTGTCTGGGTGACATGTTCTCCAAACATCATACAGATCAAATTGCATGAAGGCTGCTTTAAATTTTGCCGCTGACGACAGGGTGTATGAATCAGTCTTTTTATCCTTTTTCAATTTTTTTGTCAAGTATTGGGTCCCATACTACATTAAAGTCCCCCCCCCCCCATCACAAGTGAGCCTTGTCTAACCACTGACATCTTCCTGAAAACACTTTTAATAAACGGGATTTGCAGTTGGTTGGGATCAAATAGGTTTACCAAGGTAAATAACCTTTCTTTCTGCATATTATGTATCTGCCTTCGCAGTCTGTTTCTATAGATATTTGTTCGAAGGCAGCATCTCTATGTATTAAGATTGCAACTCCTCTGGTTTTATCTTTATAGGAGGACATGAAACAGTGTGGGTAGAATGGGGATTTATAGGGCTGTTTCTGGTCTAGTGTCCAATGGGTTTCTTGCAAAAGCAAGACATCAGCCCTAAGTTTTTTTCCATATGTGGTCAGAAGACTACATTTAGTAGGCGTATTTAATCCCTTAGCATTTAATGGTGGGGAACCAAAGCAGGGACGTCATAATGCCCAAGGGGAAAAAAAAGGGAGTGGGAAGGAAGTGTAAGAGGAAAGAGCAAAGAGAGATAAGTTAAAGAAAAGGAGAAGAATGGGGAGTGGTGATGTATAAAGTCTAAATTCCTAGCTAATGTTACGAATCCAGTATTATACTGATTATTATGTGTTTTGGTAATGGGGGATCACAAAAGGATCCAGTTAGCTTTAGGATAGTTTGTATAGGAAAGGGATTCTTTAAGATCCGTAAGTTTACACAGTAAACTTTGCGTAATTCTGCTGGGGGGGGGGGGGGGGTAGAGAACGGATAATTTGGGTTTTAGCTAGTATATGTATCTTAAAAAATGGGGGGTAATGGGGAATTAAGGGTGGTGCTCCCACCCGTAGTATTATTATACTTTATTTATAAAGTTCCAATAAATTCCGCAGCACTGTCCATGAGTACTATTCATTTAGATAAGACAATTATATAAAACTTGTAAGAGACAAGACAAAATTTTACAAACACATTCAGGAGGAATTGAGGGCGCTATTCCTGTGGGAGCTTACAATCTAGAAGGGTAGGAGGTTGAGAAACAGGCGGTGAGGACTGCAAGATATTAATACAGAGTTAGGCGAGGGAACTATTAGGTGAGTGGAATTTATTACTCTGTTGGGTGGTAGGCTTATCTAAACAAAAAGTCTTCAGGGAGCATTTAAATGAATAAAGATTAGGGGAAATTCTGACAGCACAAGGTAGAGTGTTCCAGAGGGTAGGTACTGCATGACAGAAGTCCTGCAGCCTATCATTGCAAGAGGTGATAGTCGAAGATGCAAGGAGCAGGTCATTGTTGGATCTTAGTGGATGGGCTGGAGTATACTTGTTGACTAGAGAGGATAGGTAGTGGGGAGCAGCATTGGTGAGAGCTTTGTATGTAAGGGTAAGGATTTTTAATTTAATTCTGCTGTGAATGGGGAGCCAATGAAGGGACTCGCAGAGAGGTGCAGCAGATACAGAGCGACGGGAAAAGGTGGATTAGCCTTGCAGAGGCATTTAGGATGGATTGAAGAGGGGAGAGGCAGGAGAGAGGAAGGCCAGTAAGTAGTTTTTTTTTTTTTTTTTTAATACTTTTATTTTCCAACTCAGAGGTTTACAGACATAAAACAAATACACAGTACATTCATGGTTTTCTAGTGAAAGGGCCTAATACAGATTTTTCTTTCAGTTCCAGTCTGTGCATATAAGATTCAGTCTCTTCCTCTATGGTTACAAACCTCTGATTTTTCTTCTTTTTATCTCACAACAACAGTATTGCTGTTGCAATAACTTAACACTAACACATAACTATGAACGAATAGATATAAAACTTACATGTTGCATACATGTCTGAATAACAATTACTACACAGCGCAGTACACAGCACAGCAGTGCCCCGGATGATATTCCACTTTACCCCTCATTAACCTCTTAGTTATCCTCACACCTTCTGCATCAAGTTAGTCAAAATTTAGTAACCACTCCCCCCTCAGCCTAGCATTTAGGAGATACTTTGTGTTTCATAAGGGAAACAACAGTTGTGTCTGCTGGGGAAGGGTACACAGAAAACCTCCCCACTTGCTCAGCCAGTAAGTAGGTTATTGCAGTAGTCAAGTTGGGAAATAACAAGTGAGTGGGATTATTTGCTTTGTGGTGATAGCACTCAGAAAAGGGCGAATCTTGGAAATATTGCAGAGGTGGTCTCGGCAGGATGAGGAAAGCGATTGGATTTGGTGGATAAAGGATAGATTTAAGTCAAGTGTAACTCTGAGGCAGCGAACTTGGGGAGATGGTGATGCCGTCGACAGGGATAGAAAAGTCAGAAGTCGGCATAGAGCTGGGGGGGGGGGGGTTAGAAGGAGCTCAGTCTTGGACATGTTAATCTTTAGGTGGTGAGAGGCCATCCAGGAAGAAATACCAGATAAGCAGTTGCTGACATGAGAAAGGACAGGGAGAGAGAGCAGGGGTGGAATCAGCATAGAGGTGATATTTTAAGCCATAACTGTTGATAAGTTTACTCAGTGAAGAAGTATAAATGGAGAAGAGTAGAGGACGCAGAACTGATCCTTAAGGTACTCCAACAGACAGAGGCATTGGAGAGGAGGAGTCGCCAGCAAATGACACAGAAAAAGACCTGTGAGAAAGATAAGAGTGAATCCAAGAAAGAGCAGTGTCACACACAGAGGCCAAAAGAGCTAAGGGTATGTAGGAGGAGGGGGTGGTCAACTGTGTCAAAGACAGCTGAGAGGTCAAGTAAGATAAGTATAGAGTAGTTGCCACTGCTTTTAGCAGAAAGAAGATCGTTAGTAACCTTGGTAAGGGCAATCTCAGTTGAGTGTTTGGGGCGGAATCAAGATTGCAGGGGGTCAAACAAGGAGTTGGTGGACAGGAAGTGGGTTAGGCGGTTGTAAACTAGTTTTTCAAGGAGTTTTGATGTATGTGGAAGCAGTGATATGGGGCGGTAGCTTTCAGGAGAATTAGGGTCAAGGGAGGATTTTTGAGTATGGGAGTGACCTTTGCATATTTGAAAGAAGATGGGAATGAACCGGTAGAGAGAGATAGGTTGAAGATGTGAGTAAGAGCAGGAGCGAGGGTGGAAGACAGGGAGGGTATTAGATGAGAAGGGATAGGGTCGAGCGGGCAGGTAGTGAGGAAGATAGTAGTGAAGAAACTTTATTCTCAATGGCTGGATGGAAGATGCGGAGGGTGGCAGAGGGAGTAACTGGGCCTGGAGTTGGAAGATTGCAGGTTGGTGTTGGCATGTTGCTTCAGATAGTATGTGTTTTGTTTAGAAAGTAGTCAGCCAGGTCTTGATCACTAAAGAAAGACGGAGGGGGTGGAGTAGGTGGGTAGAGTAGAGTGTTAAAGGTGGAGAAGAGTCATTTAGGGTTTGTGGAAAGAGTAGATATGAGAGAAGAGAAGTAGGTTTGCTTGGCTAAGTGAAGGGCAGAAGTGTTTGAATGAAGAATAAACTTATAGTAGATGAAATAAGGTTCTCAGTAAGTTTTCCTCGACACGCTCAGTAGTACGGGAGCATTTTTGCAAATAGCGTGTTTGCTGAGAGTGCCATGGCTGCAACTGACGTGATGTTTTGCGCAGTTGGGGAGGAGCAAGTGTGTCTAGTGCAGAGGAGAGAGTTTTGTCATTGTGGGCTGTAGCGAGATCAGGTTATAGTGGAAGTGTGAGAGTGAAGATCTTGAATGATTTTTGAAAATTAAAGCAGATCCACAGCGTGTAGATTTCTGGAGGTGCGGGGGCGGGATGGAGAAGTAAGTTTAGCTGTCGCATTAATATTATAGGTGACCAGGTGATGGTCTGAAATGGCAAAAGGGTGACAAGTTAGGTCAGAAATAGAGCAGAGGTAGGAAAATACCAAGTTCTGCTGGGGGGGGGGGGGTAGAGAACAGATAATTTGAGTTTGAGCTAGTATATATATATATCTTACAAAAAGGTGGGATAATGGGGAATTATGGTTGGTCCCCCCACCCGTAGTATGAGTCAAGGGAGATCCCGTAGGTGGAAGTTGTATCCTAAGGAGTAAGGTTATTTGGGCATATTGTCTCTATTAGGATTATCATAGCAGAACAGTGTCATTAAATAAACATAGTGTTATTCATGGGTACTAGCAGGGGAAATAAAGTTGTCCACCAAATTCAAATCAAAAAGCCACCCGATTCTAAATCAGTAGTAGTAACCTAACAACATGGATCATTACCGTCATAACAATTAACCAAATCAACTGTTATTCTCAATCATTGTTATGCTGATATGTTAAACATTTAATTGTAACTTAGATTTGAGCCTTTGGGTGAATCCTCAATAAGATCGGAGTGTGGTGTTTGAAATCAGTGAGACCTGTAGGGTTCTGCTACCAGGTTGGAATAGGTTAGTAGATAGGGTCTCAGTATGAGGCGATTCTATCAGTAAGAGGTTATTAAAAGCTACAGGGTTTGACTTTTGATAATAGTGAAAGCGGCCAAGTATCTCCTTTAGTTTGATCTGTATTAAGTATACAGGGCCTAAAGAGTTATAAACAGTTACTAGGTGGTTTTATTTAAATGGCCAGTAATGGTATGCCTAAAAGTCTCATGATTTAAGTTACAAAAGTAGAGGTCATTCACATAGTATTATGTGCCTAACATTAAACAATATCTGAGGCTCTTGATGGGTAAATGTAGTATATTGAAGGTGAGTTTTGTTTACCTATGACGATGTGTCATGTACTCTCATTATGCAATAGACTATATCTAACAATAGTATGAATATCGTCAAGAAGGCTCATCTTTATGGGAGTAGATGTATATCACTGAGAAAAATTCTCTAAAGGTCTAAACTAGGTGGGTGGGTCATTTAACCGGTCCTCTCATAACAAGAAAAACATCAGGTAAAGTAAACGAGGAAGGCTTGTCTTATAATAGTTAGTGCATAGTATTTTAGTAATTTCTGAGGCTCTGAAATGACCAAGTTTTCCAGTTGATTAGGCACATACCTGCTAAACACCTCTGTAGAGGTTACAAAGAATCAGCTTGGAGTCAGATTTTATTTACCTATGACAATGTATTGTGTACTCTCAACATGTAACAGTCTCTAAACAGAAAAAAAACAGAATGTCCTCAATAAGGCAGATCCTTATAAAAGTAAATGTAAAATAGTGTAGACAAATTAACTCATTTTAATAGGCCTAGATAAGACATTAGGATGGTTTAGCTGGTAATCGTATAACAATAAAACATTGACGGCTAGATTTAGAGTTTTGTCGGTAAAGACCCGCGTATCTAACGCTGGCTTTTTTCTGGCCGCACCTTTAAAATAACTCTAGTATTGAGAGTCCACAGAATGGCTGCGTTAGGCTCCAAAAAAGGAGCGTAGAGCATATTTAACGCAACTTCAACTCTCGATACCAGAGTTGCTTACGGACGCGGCCAGCCTCAAAAACGCGCTCGTGCACGATTCCCCCATAGGAAACAATGGGGCTGTTTGAGCTGAAAAAAAACCTAACACCTGCAAAAAAGCCGCATTCAGCTCCTAACGCAGCCCCATTGTTTGCTATGGGGAAACACTTCCTACGTCTGCACCTAACACCCTAACATGTACCCCGAGTCTAAACACCCCTAACCTTACACTTATTAACCCCTATTCTGCCGCCCCCGCTATCGCTGACCCCTGCATATTATTTTGAACCCCTAATCTGCCGCTCCGTAAACCGCCGCTACTTACATTATCCCTATGTACCCCTAATCTGCTGCCCCTAACACTGCCGACCCCTATATTATATTTATTAACCCCTAATCTGCCCCCCACAACGTCGCCTCCACCTGCCTACACTTATTAACCCCTAATCTGCCGAGTGGACCGCACCGCTATTGTTATAAAGTTATTAACCCCTAATCCGCCTCACTAACCCTATAATAAATAGTATTAACCCCTAATCTGCCCTCCCTAACATCGCCGACACCAAACTTCAATTATTAACCCCTAATCTGCCGACCTAATCTCGCCGCTATTCTAATAAATGTATTAACCCCTAAAGCTAAGTCTAACCCTAACACTAACACCCCCCTAAATTAAATATAATTTTAATCTAACGAAATTAATTAACTCTTATTAAATAAATTATTCCTATTTAAAGCTAAATACTTACCTGTAAAATAAATCCTAATATAGCTACAATATAAATTATAATTATATTATAGCTATTTTAGGATTTATATTTATTTTACAGGTAACTTTGTATTTATTTTAACCAGGTACAGGTACAATAGCTATTAAATAGTTAAGAACTATTTAATAGCTAAAATAGTTAAAATAATTACAAATTTACCTGTAAAATAAATCCTAACCTTAGTTACAATTAAACCTAACACTACACTATCAATAAATTAATTAAATAAAATACCTATAATTATCTACAATTAAACCTAACACTACACTATCAATAAATAAATTAAATACAATACCTACAAATAAATACATTTAAATAAACTAACTAAAGTACAAAAAATAAAAAAGAACTAAGTTACAAAAAATAAAAAAATATTTACAAACATTAGAAATATATTACAACAATTTTAAACTAATTACACCTACTCTAAGCCCCCTAATAAAATAACAAAGCCCCCCAAAATAAAAAAATGCCCTACCCTATTCTAAATTACTACAGTTCAAAGCTCTTTTACCTTACCAGCCCTGAACAGGGCTCTTTGCGGGGCATGCCCCAAGAAGTTCAGCTCTTTTGCCTGTAAAAAAAACCATACAATACCCCCCCCAACATTACAACCCACCACCCACATACCCCTAATCTAACCCAAAACCCCCTTAAATAAACCTAACACTAAGCCCCTGAAGATCTCCCTACCTTGAGTCGTCTTCACCCAGCCGAGCCAAATTCTTCATCCAAGCGGAGCAAGAAGAGGTCCTCCATCCGGTAGAAGTCTTCATCCAAGCGGGGCAGAAGAGGTCTTCCATCCGATTGAAGTCTTCATCCAAGAGGCATCTTCTATCGTCATCCATCCGGAGCAGAGCGGCAGCATCCTGAAGACCTCCGACGCGGAACATCCATCCTGGCCGACGACTGAACGACGAATGACGGTTCCTTTAAATGACGTCATCCAAGATGGCGTCCCTCGAATTCCGATTGGCTGATAGGATTCTATCAGCCAATCGGAATTAAGGTAGGAATATTCTGATTGGCTGATGGAATCAGCCAATCAGAATCAAGTTCAATCCGATTGGCTGATTCAATCCGATTGAGCTCGCATTCTATTGGCTGTTCCGATCAGCCAATAGAATGCGAGCTCAATCTGATTGGCTGATCGGATGAGCCAATCGGATTGAACTTGATTCTGATTGGCTGATTCCATCAGCCAATCAGAATTTTCCTACCTTAATTCCGATTGGCTGATAGAATCCTATCAGCCAATCGGAATTCGAGGGACGCCATCTTGGATGACGTCATTTAAAGGAACCGTCATTCGGGTAGTAGGCGTCGGGAGAAGAGGATGTTCCGCGTCGGATGGAAGATGATGGCTCCCGAAGAAAGAAGATTGAAGATGCCATTGATAGAATACTTCATCCGGATCATGGACCTCTTCAGCCCCCCGCTTGGGCTTGGATCATTACATCGGAGGAGCTCTTCTAGATCGATCGGTGAACCTGGTATTGTGAAGATAAGGTAGGAAGATCTTCAGGGGCTTAGTGTTATGTTTATTTAAGGGGGGTTTGGGTTAGATTAGGGGTATGTGGGTGGTGGGTTGTAATGTTGGGGGGGGTATTGTATGTTTTTTTTACAGGCAAAAAAGTTGAACTTCTTGGGGCATGCCCCGCAAAGGGCCCTGTTCAGGGCTGGTAAGGTAAAAGAGCTTTGAACTTTAGTAATTTAGAATAGGGTAGGGCATTTTTTTTATTTTGGGGGGCTTTGTTATTTTATTAGGGGGCTTAGAGTAGGTGTAATTAGTTTAAAATTGTTGTAATATTTTTCTTATGTTTGTAAATATTTTTTTATTTTTTGTAACTTAGTTCTTTTTTATTTTTTGTACTTTAGTTAGTTTATTTCATTGTATTTATTTGTAGGTATTGTATTTAATTTATTTATTGATAGTGTAATTATTTTAACTAGGTAGCTATTAAATAGTTCTTAACTATTTAATAGCTATTGTACCTGGTTAAAATAAATACAAAGTTACCTGTAAAATAAATATAAATCCTAAAATAGCTATAATATAATTATAATTTAGATTGTAGCTATATTAGGATTTATTTTACAGGTTAGTATTTAGCTTTAAATAGGAATAATTTATTTAATAAGAGTTAATTAATTTCGTTAGATTTAAATTATATTTAACTTAGGGGGGTGTTAGTGTTAGGGTTAGACTTAGCTTTAGGGGTTAATACATTTATTAAAATAGCGGTGAGCTCCGGTCGGCAGATTAGGGGTTAATGTTTGAAGTTAGGTGTTGGCGATGTTAGGGAGGGCAGATTAGGGGTTAATACTATTTATTATAGGGTTAGTGAGGATTAGGGGTTAATAACTTTATTATAATAGCGGTGCGGTCCGGTCGGCAGATTAGGGGTTAATAAGTGTAGGCAGGTGGAGGCGACGTTGAGGGTGGCAGATTAGGGGTTAATAAATATAATATAGGGGTCGGCAGTGTTAGGGGCAGCAGATTAGGGGTACATAGGGATAATGTAGGTGGCGGCGCTTTGCGGTCGGCAGATTAGGGGTTAAATATTGTAGGTAGCTGGCGGCGACGTTGTGGGGGGCAGGTTAGGGGTTAAAAAATATAATATAGGGGTCGGCGGTGTTAGGGGCAGCAGATTAGGGGTACATAAGTATAATGTAGGTGGCGGTCGGCAGATTAGGGGTTAAAAAAATTTAATCGAGTGGCGGCGATGTGGGGGGACCTCGGTTTAGGGGTACATAGGTAGTTTATGGGTGTTAGTGTACTTTAGAGCACAGTAGTTAAGAGCTTTATGAACCGGCGTTAGCCCAGAAAGCTCTTAACTCCTGACTTTTTTCTGCGGCTGGAGTTTTGTCGTTAGATTTCTAACGCTCACTTCAGACACCACTCTAAATACCGGAGTTAGAAAGATCCCATTGAAAAGATAGGATACGCAAATGACGTAAGGGGATCTGCGGTATGGAAAAGTAGCGGCTGAAAAGTGAGCGTTAGACCCTTTTTTTGACTGACTCCAAATACCGGTGGTAGCCTAAAACCAGCGTTAGGAGCCTCTAACGCTGGTTTTCACGGCTACCGCCAAACTCCAAATCTAGGCCTGAGTAAGGTAAACCAGATAACTGTGCGATTGTAGCTCAAGTCTTAATCTTTAGAGTGTTCTCTAAAGAGCCCAGATACTAGGAATTGAACATACTAAAACTTATCAGGTGTAGTTCTGGGCTTGGCTGGTGAACAACAAACTCCCAAACAAATAAACAATGAGTGGTTAGAACTAAGAATCTGAATACTTATCAGACTGATCCAGTGAGGATTCTCCGGATACTTAGTTCCTTTTGCTTGAGTATGAGCGCTGTGGAAGAGGGAGCCACTGTACTGCCGTGGGTCTGAGATCTGAAGATGGATTTGCTGAGTCCTCCTCACTTCTTGTAGATAGGTCCCATTTCTTCAGGAGTTCCTCTCCCTTGGCTGGAGTGTCAACTGCGAAGATTGTGTCCTCTCTGTGTATGATTAGTTTAGTTGTGTAACCCCACCTATACTTTAATCCTCTGGAACGAACGGTCTGGGTTAGCTGTCGAAAGGTGCTCCTCTTTTGAAGTGTGAACTGGGAGATGTCTGGGAAAACCAGAATGTTCTGGTATTGCTCAGGGACTTGAGGTTTGGAGAAGTCTGCTCACATAAGTTGTTCTTTATATGTGAAAAAAATGCAACCTAGCTATGACATCTCTAGGTTTGTCTTTAGGAGCATTTTTACCTGTAGGAATGCGGTGTAGCCTGTCGATCATGATATCTGTAGAGTACGAAGGAGGAGCCAAGCTGGAGCAAAAATATCTGACAAAAGTCAGGCTGAAGGACCTCTTCCGAGATTCCCCTAAGGCGGACATTATTGCGGCACGACCTGTCCTCTAGGTCTGCCACCTTTTGTTCTAGATCAGACATATAGTCCGCAAGATGTTGGGAGTGTGCAAGAATGTTCTTATGTTTAATAGCAAGGTCTTCATGCTTGCGCTCTATGGCAATTAATTCCTTCTTAAGATCTGCGACAGAGCTATTAATAGCCAGGGTTAAACTATCTTGCAGAGCATTCAATCTTTTAGTTAAAGTGTCCACTATGTCAGATCTAGCTGTTTGTTCCATTTCGTTTTCAGACATTTGCGAAGCGGCTTCTGTGACCTCACCTGAGTTGTCAGGGTGTTGATGAAAAGCTGATGATCCCCTAGAAGGTAGAGGCTCTCTAACTCTGAAGTGATCTGCTACCGTATGGTGGGTTTTAGCTGCAGCTTTACTTCTATTTTTCAGAGGTTTATGCCAGCGTGATAGTTAGTACAGGTATTGCTAGGCTTTAGTGAAAGTGCGTCACTGTCTCACTATCGCGCTTCGGGCCAACTAGGCCTCTGCCCACAGCCCTGCTAATAGTCCTCACCTCTCAGCTGTGCAGACAAATATCTTCCTATGTCTCCTCCAGGATAAGAGTCAGATTCTTCTGTATCGATGTCAGGTACAACAGAGATCGTGCTATACCAATGGAGAGGAGGGGTGATCCTCGATATGCTAGGCCTCAACATGACCGCAGTCTGTAGTGTGGCGGTCAGGTACTGGTAGTACCAGTTTCACAGGGGCCACACAAATCTACGACCTCCACAGTATGATACCATACTCAGCATGGTGTTCGTTCTTGAGATTGTCCCCAAAATAAGGTTTTTTAATGAATCTGTGCATGGAGCTCTCGCTCTGTGCGACCGTTCTCCACAGAGGTTAATTCCCCCCCAATAGTTTATTTTGATCAAAATGTGAAATGAGTGAACAAAGTAAATATCTAAATCAAAACAATGTTTATTGTGACCACACTTTGCATCAATTCTTCTATGAAAACTTGCACAAAGCCAGGGATTTTGTAGGTATATGGTCCAGTGCATGATTAAACAATTAAAAAAACAGGTGCTAATGATCATCAATTTAATATGTCAGTTGAAACACAATCATTAACTGAAACAGAAACAGCTGTGTAGAAGGAATAAAACAGGGTGAGGAACAGCCAAACTCTGCTAACAAAGTGAGGTTGCTGAAGAAAGTTTAATGTAAGACTGAGCACATCAACAGGACACAAGGTAATTATAATGCATCTGCAAGTTCTCTTCCAGGCAGAAATATCAAGGCAGACAGGGGTTTCCAGATCTGCTGTCCAAGCTCTTCTGAAAAAGCACAAATAAATGGGCAACTTTGAGGAACGTAGACACAGTGATTGGTCAAGGAAACTTAGTGCAGCAGATGAAAGACACTTTGTGCTTACTTCCCTTCACAAGCAGAAGATGTCCAGCAGTGTCATCAGCTCAGAATTGGCAGAAACCAGTGGGACCTAGATATACCCATCTACTGTCCAGAGAAGTCAGGTTAGAAATGATCTTCATATAGGACTTGCGGCCAAAAAGCCATATCTCCAATGTGAAAACAAGGCCAAATGACTCAACTATGCACGAAAACACAGGAATTGGGCCGCAGAAAAATGGCAGCAAATGCTCTGGACTGAGGAGTCAAAATTTGACATATTTGGCTGAAGCAGTTTGTTTGCCGGGGAGCTGGAGAACGGTACAATAATAATTGTATGAGGCAACAGTTAAAGGACCAGTAAACACAGTAAATTTGCATAATCAACAAATGCAAGATAACAAGACAATACAATAGCATTTACTCTGACTTTCAAATGAGTAGTAGATCTTTTTCTAACACATTTCAAAGTTATGTATATTTCCACTCCCCCTGTACCATGTGATAGCAATCAGCCAATCACAAATGCATATACGTATAGTCTGTGAGTTCTTGCACATGCTCAGTAGGAGCTGTTGACTCAAAAAGTGTAAATATAAAAGACTGTGCACATTTTTTTTAATGGAAGTAAATTGGAAAGTTGTTGAAAATTACATACTGTATCTGAATCATGAACATTTAATAAAACCTGAGTGTCCCTTTAAGCATAGTGGAGGTTCCTTGCAAGTTTAGGGCTACATTTTGGCAAATGGACTTGGGGATTTGGTCATAATTAATGGTCTCCTCAATGCTGAGAAGTACACACAGATACTTATTAACCATACAGTACCATCAGGGAGGCATCTGATTGGCCCCAAATTTATTCTGCATCATGACAATGACCCCAAACATACAGCCAAAGTAGTATCTTAAGCATAAAGAAGAACAAGGAGTCCCGAAAGTGATAGTACGACCCCCACAGAGCCCTGATCCTAACATTATTGAATCTGGTGATTCTATCAGGGATTAAATAAAGAGACAGAAACAACACAGGCTGCCTAAATTTACAAAAAGTTCCCTCACTTTGAAATTTGTTAATTGATAAAAAATAAACAATTAACATCTTTTTAAAACTTTCATTCACCAAATTCGCCTATCTTAAAGGGATAGTCTAGTCAAAAATAAACTTTCATTATTCAGATAGAGCAGCAATTTTAAGCAACATTCTAATTTACTCCTATTATCAATCGGCTAGATTACGAGTTGTGCGTTAAGGTAAAAAAACAGCGTTTACAGGTCCTAAGGCTGCTTTTTTACGCACATTGCTATTATGAGCCTTGCAGGTTTAGGGGAACCGCACACTTCTTTGGCCTTACCGCAAAATGACTTACGTAAACTTCGTAAACCCTTTTTTCTATGGGACTTCCATAGCGCTGGTAATACGAGTCTGTCCTGGGAGGCTAAAAATTGAGCGGTATACCCTCTACCTCCAAGATCCCTAACACATTCTAAAGTCACTAGTTATGAGTTTTACACTACAACGCTGTAGCATAAAACTCATAACTAAAGTGCTAAAAAGTACACTAACACCCATAAACTACCTATTAACCCCTAAACCGAGGCCTTCCCGCATCGCAAACACTATAATAAAATTATTAAGCACTAATCTGCCGCCCCTAACCTAACATCGCCGCCACCTACATTATACTTATTAACCCCTTATCTGCCGCTCCAGACATCGCCGCAACCTATATTATATTTATTAACCAATAATCTGCTGCCCCAACATTGCCGCCACCTACATTACATTTATTAACCCCTAATCTGACGCCCCCAACGTCGCCGCCACTATATTAACATTTATTAACCCCTAAACCTAAGTCTAACCCTAACACCCCCTAACTTAAATATAATTTAAATAAATATAAATAAAATTACTATCATTAACTAAATTATTCCTATTTAAAACTAAATACTTACCTATAAAATAAACCCTAAGCTAGCTACAATATAACTAATAGTTACATTGTAGCTATCTTAGGGTTTATTTTTATTTTACAGGCAAGTTTGTATTTATTTTAACTAGATAGAGTAGTTATTAAATATTTATTAACTATTTAATAACTGCCTAGCTAAAATAAAGACAAATTTACCTGTAAAATAAAACCTAACCTAAGTTACACTAACACTACACTACAATTAAATAAAATACCTACATTAAATACAATTAAATAAATTAAATTAAATTAGCTAAATCACACACAAAAAAACAATAAATTACAGAAAATAAAAAACAAATTACAGATCTTTAAACTAATTACACCTAATCTAATAGCCCTATCAAAATAAAAAAGCCCCCCAAAATAAAAAAAAACCTAGCCTAAACTAAACTATCAATAGCCCTTAAAAGGGCCTTTTGCGGGGCATTGCCCCAGAGAAATCAGCTCTTTCACCTGTAAAAAAATACAAACACCCCCCAACAGTAAAACCCACCACCCACCCACACAACCAACCCCCCAAATAAAATACTAACTAAAAAAAACTAAGCACCCCATTGCCCTGAAAAGGGCATTTAGATGGGCATTGCCCTTAAAAGGGCATTTAGCTCTATTGCGGCCCAAAGTCCCTAACCTAAAAAATAAACCCACCCAATACACCCTTAAATAAATCCTAACACTAACCCCCGAAGATTCACTTACCAGGAGAAGTCATCATCCAAGCGGCAAGATGTCCTCAACGAAGCCGGCAGAAGTGGTCCTCCAGAAGGGCAGAAGTGGTCCTCCAGACGGCATCTTCTATCTTCATCCTTCCGGCGCAGAGCGGGTCCATCTTCAAGACATCCGACGCGGAGCATCCTCTTCAAACAACGGCTTCTTCGTAATGAATATCACTTTAAGTGACATCATCCAAGATGGTGTCCCTCAAATTCCGACTGGCTGATAGAATTCAGGTAGAAAAAAAATCCTATTGACTGATTGGATCAGCCAATAGAATTGAACTCACATTCGATTGGATGTTCCAATCAACCAATGGAATGCGAGGTCAATCTTATTGGCTGATCCAATCAGCCAATAGGATTTTTTTCTACCTTAAATCCGATTGGCTGATCAGCCAATCGGATTTAAGGTAGAAAAAAATCCTATTGGCTGATTGGATCAGCCAATAGGATTGAGCTCACATTCTATTGGCTGTTCCAATCAGCCAATGGAATGCGAGGTCAATCCTATTGGCTGATCCAATCAGCCAATAGGATTTTTTTCTACCTTAAATCCAATTGGCTGATAGAATTCTATCAGACAATCGGAATCTAAGGGACGCCATCTTGGATGACGTCATTTAAAGTTATATTCATTACAAAGAAGCCGTCATTTGAAGAGGATGCTCCGCGTCGGGTGTCTTGAAGATGGACCCGCTCAGCGCCGGAAGGATGAAGATAGAAGATGCCGTCTGGATGAAGACTTCTGCCCATCTGTAGGACCACTTCTGCCCGTCTGGAGGACCACTTCTGATGGCTTCATTGAGGACATCTTGTCGCTTGGATGAAGACTTCTCCTGGTAAGTGAATCTTCAGGGGTTAGTGTTAGGATTTATTTAAGGGTGTATTGGGTGGGTTTATTTTTTAGGTTAGGGACTTTGGGCCGCAATAGAGCTAAATGCCCTTTTAAGGGCAATGCCCATCCAAATGCCCTTTTCAGGGCAATGGGGAGCTTAGGTTTTTTTAGTTAGTATTTTATTTGGGGGGTTGGTTGTGTGGGTGGTGGGTTTTACTGTTGGGGGTGTTTGTATTTTTTTTTTACAGGTAAAAGAGCTGATTACTTTGGGGCAATGCCCAGCAAAAGGCCCTTTTAAGGGCTATTGATAGTTTAGTTTAGGCTAGGGTTTTTTTTTTTTTTTTTTTTGATAGGGCTCTTAGATTAGGTGTAATTAGTTTAAAGATCTGTAATTTGTTTTTTATTTTCTATAATTTAGTGTTTTTTTGTGATTTAGCTAATTTAATTTATTTAATTGTATTTAATTTAGTTAATTTATTTAATTGTAGTATAGTTTTAGGTGTTAGTGTAACATAGGTTAGGTTTTATTTTACATGTAAATTTGTCTTTATTTTAGCTAGGTAGTTATTAAATAGTTAATAACTATTTAATAACTATTCAACCTAGTTAAAATAAATACAAACTTGCCTGTAAAATAAAAATAAACCCTAAGCTAGATAGATACAATGTAACTATTAGTTATATTGTAGCTATCTTAGGGTTTATTTTATAGGTAAGTATTTAGTTTTAAATAGGAATAATTTAGTTAATGATAGGAATTTTATTTAGATTTATTTTAATTATATTTAAGTTAGGGGGTGTTAGGGTTAAACTTAGATTTAGGGGTTAATACATGTAATATTGTGGTGGCGACGTTAGGGGCGGCAGATTAGGGGTTAATAAGTGTAGGTAGATTGCGGCGACATTGGGGGCGGTAGATTAGGGGTTAATAAATATAATGTAGGTGGCGATGATGTTGGGGGCAGCAGATTAGAGGTTAATAAGTATAATGTAGGTGGTGGCGGTGTACGGAGTGGCAAATTAGGGGTTAATACGTATAATGTAGATGTTGGCGATGTCGGGGGCAGCAGATTAGGGGTTAATAAGTGTAAGATTAGGGGTGTTTAGACTCGGGGTTCATGTTAGGGTGTTAGGTGTAAACATAACTTTTCTTTCCCCATAGAAATCAATGGGGCTGCGTTACTGAGATTTACGCTGCTTTTTTTGCAGGTGTTAGACTTTTTCTCAGCTGGCTCTCCCTATTGATGTCTATGGGGAAATCGTGTACGAGCACGTACAACCAGCTCACCTCTGACTTAAGCGGCACTGGTATTGGAGTGCGGTAAGGAGCACAATTTTGCTCAACGCTCACTTCTTGCCTTCTAACGCCGGGTTTGTAAAAACCTGTAATACCAGTGCTGCATGTAAGTGAGCACCGCATAGCTCCTAACGCAAAACTCGTAATCTGGCCGAATGTTTCTTCGTTCTCTTAGTATCTTTATTTGAAAAAGCAAGAATGTAATCATAGGAGCCAGACCATTTTTGGTTCAGCACCTGGGTAGCACTTTCCGATTGGTGTCTAAATGTAGATACCAATCAGCAAGTGCTACCCAGGTTCTGAACCAAAAATAGGCCAGCTCCTAAACTTAAATTCAAATAAACATAGCAAGAGAATGAAGAAAAATTAATAGGAGTAAATTAGAAAGTTGCCTAAAATTGCATGTTCTGTCTGAATCATGAATTTAATTTTGACTAGACTATTGCTTTAATTCACTAAGCTTGCTTGATAGGAGTCGGAATATTCTCTCTCTCAGTAACTGTGAGACAGGCTAAATATACTGTAATAGTTTTTTTAAAAAAAACAAACCCAACTAAAACTGAATACAGGTTAAAATCATGACCATTGAAAAAGCCGGCGGTGACTGGTGAAACGTGCGTTGGATTTCATAGGACTAAATTTCGAACACTGTGAAGCCTTCTGTGAACGCCGTGTTTGGCGATGTGTGTGATTCTGTTCCTATGATTCCTATCCAACCTGAGTGATATGTGAGTTAATAAACCACTTTTATCCAGCTTGATGTCCCCTGATCCATCTGTACTTTTATACATGAGCCATTTTACTGAGAGCTAAGTTATAGCGCTATCGAGTGTGAGTAGATCTATTGCACTTATTTGTTACTGTTTCATACAGGACTTCACTATCTGTTACTTGTTCTTTCCCCTTTTTTCAAGGACTTTTATATCAGGATTCCTGAAGATTTTATATCCTTCTACAGTGCTTTATCACATTTTTTGTTTATTTTGGTACTTATTATTTTTGTGGTTGATTATAAGCTAAAATTTTTTAACTGATGTATTACATATAGTGTTCATGCCACGTGCACGCTCTTGAGCCTACCTTAATATCTTTTCATGGAAAAGAACTAATTTTCAGCAAAGAATGCTAAAAGTAGGATGTCCATTGAATAAAATAAGATTATTCAAAACAGTTTTTTTTAAATTGTACATGTTATTAGAATTATTAACGTTTAATTTTGACTTCCACGTTCACATGACCTTGAGTTTAAAGGGCCATAATAGTAAAAAATGACATGCATTAGTTTGTTAGAGCATGCTACTACTGTGTGTTTAACCCCAACAAAGGAGTTAAACACAAAGTAGAAATATCGCTCAGGACCTGCAGAGCACTTCTGGTCCTGATAGGAAACCCCCACTGATCCAATCAGTAGTGTTAGTAAAACAGCTGAATCATGCAACTAGCACTGCAAATTGGATCAGGAGCGGTTTCCACTCAAGACCAGCAGTGCTCTGTAGGTCCCAAACAGTACTTCTACTGCAAGTTTAACCCCTTCGCGGGGGTTAAATACACAGAAGTGCCGGGTCACTAGTCTTAAAGTTACATGCTCTAACGAATTAGAACAGCTCATTTGTTTTACTATTATGGGCCTTTAAGGCCACTTTAAACCAAACAATTTTCTGTCATGATTCAGATACAGAATACAATTTTTAACAACTTTCAGTTTTACTTCTATTATCTAATTTGCTTCATTCTCTTGATATTCTTGTTGAAGGAGCAGCTATGCACAACTGGGAGCCAATAACACGAGGCCTATATGTGCAGCCACCAATCAGAAACTCATGATCCTACCTAAGTATCCTTTTCAACAAAGGATACCAAGAGCAGTCTCACTACTGCAAATCCGTATCTCATCTCATGTCACTCTCCCTCTTGTTTTTAGTTACTGCTGGTGACATCTCCCCTAATCCTGGTCCCCAACCACTGCCTAGCCATGCACATCCATGTGTACCATCTCATAGACTCAGAAAACAAAACTCTGCAAACCTTACTCACATTCCTCTTGCATCAAAAGCCACTTCCCCTTTCACTTGCACACTCTGGAACTCTCGCTCTGTTTGCAACAAGCTCACTTCTATACATGACCTCTTTATCTCCCTCAACATTCTGGCCCTAACAAAAACCTGGCTCTCTCCCCTAGACACAGCATCCACTGCTGATCTGTCACATGGGGGGTCTACACTTCAGCCACACTCTTAGGTCTGGTAATAGACAAGGAGGTGGTGTAGGTATTTTACATTCCTCTCGTTGCACCTTTCAACAAATACATCCCATCTCTTCCCTCATTCGAAACCCACATGATTCACTTATTCCCCCCTCTCTCTGTACGTGTTGCAGTCATATACCAACCCCCAGGCTCCTCAACTCAATTTCTAGATCACTTGGCTGCCTGGCTACCTTATTTCCTTTCCTCAGACACCCCTGCCCTCATTCTTGGCGACTTCAACATCCCTCTTGACAATCCCACTGCCTCATCTGCAAAACAACTTCTGCAACTCACTTCCTCTTTCGGTTTGTCACAATGGACTGATTCTCCCACTCACAAAAACGGTCACTCACTTGACCTGATCTTTAGCTATCGATGCACTCTCTCAAACTTCACAAACTCCCCCTTTCCTCTTTCTGACCACCATCTCCTTACTTGCAACATATCATCCCTCCGTACAACTCTCCCTTCTTCTACTCCTCACACCAAAGTTCACAGAAGCATTATGTCTTTAGATCAGCAACAGTTTGCTAATTCCCTCAAACCTCTCCTCTCGTCCTTCTCCTCCTTTTCCTGCCCTGAACAATCTATCTGCCACTATAATTCCACCCTTATATCCGTCCTTGACAATCTCGCCCCTCTTACCATGAAATCACACACTCATCCTCAGCTCTGGCATACTCCTCTGAAACAGTACCTATGCAGATGTTCCCGTACTGCTGAACGGCACTGGAGAAAATCTCAGAGTTCAGCTGATTTTCTTCATTACAAATTCATCCTGAACTCCTACTATTCTGCCCTTAATCTCCATAAGCAACACTACTTCTCTACTCTTATCTCTAATCTTTCTTCAAACCCAAAATGTCTGTTCTCCACTTTCAATACTCTCCTCCGCCCTCCCCTACCTCCTAATACAACTTCTCTGTCAGCTCAAGACTTTGCCAGCCACTTCAACAACAAAATTGACTCCATCAGACATGAAATCAGCTCTCAACATAATTCCATTCTCTCCCCCCTCAAATGCTCTCACTCAACCACAACCTACATAACCTTAAACTTAGCTCATTCTCCCCTGTTACCGAGGAAGAAGTTTTGGCACTTATACTGCGCTCTCACATCACTACCTGTCCCCTTGACCCTATCCCCTCACAGCTACTCCCCTCCATCTCTGCTACCCTTACCCCTATACTAACACACATTTTCAACCTCTGCCTCAGCACCAGTATATTTCCCTCATCGTTGAAACATGCACTGGTCACACCTATCCTCAAAAAAAACTTCCCTTGATCCTACCTCCCCATCCAACTACCGCCCTATTTCCCTCCTCCTTCTTGCCTCAAAGCTTCTCGAAAAACTAGTATATGCACGCCTATCCCATTTCCTTACGTTAAACTCCCTTCTTGACCCATTGCAATCTGGATTTCGTCCCCATCACTTCACAGAGACAGCTATTGTTAAGGTTACCAACGACCTACTTACAGCAAAATCAAAAGGCCACTTCTCTCTGCTTATTCTCCTTGATCTGTTCACAGCCTTTGACACTGTTGACCACCCTCTTTTGCTCTAAACCCTCCAATCCTTCGGCATCTGTGACACAGCCCTATCGTGGCTCTTTTCCTACCTGTCAAACCGTACCTTTAGTGTAGCCTTCTCTGGGGCCTCCTCTGCCCCGTCACCACTTTCTGTCAGAGTTCTCTTCTCAATTTACACGTCATCACTAGGTTCCCTAATAAAGTCCCATGGTTTCCAATATCATTTGTATGCCGACGACACCCAAAATCTACTTCTCTGCACCAGACCTATCTCCTTCCTTGCTTACCCGTGTCACTAACTGTCTTTCTCACATCTCTTGTTGGATGTCCTCTCACTACCTCAAGCTAAATCTCTCCAAAACTGAGCTCCTCATTTCCCCCCCTTCTTCCAAAATCTCCACCCCAATATCTCTATAACTGTCGACAACTCCATACTTACCCCTACCCCGCATGCCCGATGTCTCAGGGTCACATTTGATTCAGATATTTCACTCCTCACATTAAGTCCTTGGCTAAAGCCTGCTGCTTCCACCTTAAAAATATCTCTAAAATTCCCAATCTGACTGTATACAAGCAGGCTATCAACCTGCAACGGCTCCTTGAATGGTGCCAAAATGACACACAGAAATGCTGGGTGCAACTGGACTGTGACATCTTGGAAACTGATAATGCAGGCATGTCAGCTTGGTTGAGCGCGAACTATAGACACAGAGCAGCGACAGAATACCCACTACTGTCTGCATTCTACAACACGTGGGATAAATTAATTAACACCTCAGTGAACATATCTTCTATACATTCCCCCCTAACCCCCATATGTAGCAATCCGGAACTACCATGGAACCTTAGACAACCACGCAGGGAGAGAGGGACGCCAATAAAAGAAAGGTCACTTTTGACCATCCTCTCGGGCAAAAAGATCAAACCATTGACAGAAATTTGGGAAACACTTGAAGATAGAGGTATGAATTGGTACTCACATGCTCAACTATCTCATTTTCTTAACACACACCAGCATAGGGAACAATTCACCAGACAACTGACAACATTTGAAACATTGTGCTCACGGGACACCCCCACTAGACATGCCATATCCCTTCTCTACAGAACACTCCTCACTCCAGACAAACACACGCTCCCCTCATACACCAAGTCGTGGGAAAGGGAGCTAAATATGGATATTACACCCCAAGAGTGGTGGAGGGCATTTGAAGCCACGAAAAAGGCCTCAATTTCAGCTAGGATACAGGAGTCTAGTTATAAGTTTCTTTCGAGGTGGTATCTTACACCCAGCAGGTTACAACATTTATATAAAACAGTGAATGGGAAGTGCTGGAGAGGCTGCGGGGAGGAGGGCACACCGACACATATTTGGTGGAGTTGCCCTAACCTGGACTCCTATTGGATAGAGATCCTCACACACATCTCCAGAGCAGTGGGGAAGACAATCCCAAATGATCCTAAAATACTCCTTTATCTCTCCCTCCCTAGAATTGAGAACAAGGCGGTAAGAGCCTTACTGTTGGTCATGCTTAACAGCGCAAAACTACTCATACCACAAAAATGGAAAACAAAGACTGTTCCAAACATAACAGAGTGGAAAAAACAAGTGGATACCCTGATACAGCTAGAGAGGTATCACCACATGCAGAAGGGGACAATAGATATCCATGAATACATGTTGCTGGAATGGACACAATATAGGGAACAAATTAAATAGAGCAGAAACCTTACCTAGATGAGAAATTGTCTGCCAAAACACAGCACCACCTGAGCATTTAATAAACCTTTATATAATCTTAATTTTGAAGGACACAAGTGTTAGATACAGGCATACTCTCAAGCCAACTAGACCAACATTGTTGCATATTAACTGTACAAGTATGATATGGCTTTTGCATTTGTTCTTAACGAGATTGATTAATGTTGACAATATCAGTTAGTTATAACATTTATTTCTACAATTACCCTGTGAACATTACTACTGAGTTTCAGATATGTTTTATAGATTATACTGAAGCATAAAAAGAAAAAGAGGACTGAATATACAATCTTTATTATACTGCATTTTACTATTGTAACAACTATTTACCTTTTCGTTTTGTTTTGAAATGCTGTGAAATGTATGTTTAATACTTTGTCTTCAATAAAAATTATTTAAAAAAAAAAAAAAAAAAAAAAATCTCTAAAATTAGACACTTCCTTACACAAGACACAACTAAGATTTTAATCCACTCTCTCATTCTTTCCCTCCTCGATTACTGCAACTCCATCCTCTCTGGTCTCCCTAGCTACCGCCTAGCTCCTTTACAATCCATAATGAATGCCTCTGCCAGACTCATCTTCCTTACACGTCACCCTTCATCTGCTGCACCTCTCTGCCAATCCCTTCACTGGCTTCCTTTTGCCTCTAGGATCAAACACAAAATTCTCACTCTGACATATACAAAGCCCTCAACTGCACTGCTCCCCCCTATATCTCAGACCTTGTCTCCAGATACTCTCCCTCCCGTCCCCTTCGCTCTGCTCATGGCCTCCTACTCTCCTCCTTTCTGGTTACCTCATCGCACTCCCGTTTACAGGACTTCTCCAGACTGGCTCCCATCTTGTGGAACTCACTGCCTCACCCCACAAGACTCTCCCCTAGTTTTAAAAGCTTCAAGCACTCCCTAAAGACTATACTGTTCAGAGATGCATACAACCTATGCTGACCTTACTTTATACCAGTTCCTCTCCTCCATCGCTATCACCTGAACCCCCTTAGCATGTAAGCCTAAGAGTCCAGCTGTTTGTAGACCACCTTCTTAAGAGCTGACTACAACAGTGCAACTCTTGGCAGGGCCCTCTAACCATCTGATCCCTATAATTGTTTTGTTGTACTCCCCCTTTGTTTATAGCGCTGCGGAATCTGTTGGCGCTCTACAAATAACCGATAATAATAATAAAAATAAAAGAGAACAAAACAAATTCAATAATAGAAGTAAATTGGAAAGTTTTTTGTAAATTACATGCTCTATCTAAATCATGAAAGAAAACAATTTCATGTCCCATTAAATATGAATCAGTAGGAAACATTACAAATTCCGGCAAGTATGTTATATTACTTTAAATAAGAAACATCTCGTCCATTTAATATTCAGATTCCATCTTAGTACAGCTATTTACAGTTATGAAACCCATCTCCCTTACCATCCCATTCGCCTATCCAGCTTTTGTTAATATATGCTAGAAAAACAACTTGTCAGATATGATCCGTGCAGTGCTAATGCCGAACATTCCAGAATTATTCTCTGAAATTAAAACACACGTAGGTGAAAATCCTTGCTTTAACAATGGCTCCTCTCATTATGCGGTATCCAACTGGCAAAATAAAACAATGAAATTGCACAAGAATGCAAGTTGCATCATAACTAGTAGCAATTGTTTTTCTTAAAATTATAGCTATTTAGACTGGTTCCTCCTTAATATTTTCCTTAAATTGCTTTATTACAGACATATGTCATCTGTGCAGATTCCAGCACTGCTAATTAAAGGATCAGAAACAAATACATTTGTATTAGAACATGTATTTAATATATATACTGTGTTCTTTTAGAGGGTATTTAATATATATATGCTGTGTTCTTTTAGAGGATATTTAATATATATATGCTGTGTTCTTTTAGAGGGTATTTAATATATATGCTGTGTTATTTTAGAGGGTATTTAATATATATGATGAGTTATTTTAGAGGGTATTTAATATATATATGCTGTGTTCTTTTAGAGGGTATTTAATATATATATGCTGTGTTCTTTTAGAGGGTATTTAATATATATGCTGTGTTCTTTTAGAGGGTATTTAATATATATGATGAGTTCTTTTAGAGGGTATTTAATATATATATGCTGTGTTCTTTTAGAGGGTATTTTATATATATATATATATATATATATATATATATATATATATATATGCTGTGTTCTTTTAGAGGGTATTTAATATATAAGTTGTGTTCTTTTAGGGTATTTAATATATAAGCTGTGTTCTTTTAGAGGGTATTTAACATATATGCTGTGTTCTTTTAGTGGGTATTAAATATTTCATAGCATATTTTGACCACGGGTTAAAAAAACTACACATCAAGGGGTGACTTGTAATGTTGGGGTGGGGTTCCTGCAAAAAAAAAAATTTCTTTCTAGAAATTTACCTCTCTCATTGTACTGTGTCAAACCTAAAAAATATAAATTTACATGCCCCTTTTCTGTAAGTTTTTGTTCTATCCAGGACAATTCTCACAAGTATCCAAGGTCATACATTTACAAGTAAAGGGACAGTAAACACCTTGTAATTACAAGACATGCCATTTGTGTTCCTTTAGAATAACATATCAGTCAAGTCTAAACATTTTTGAAACAAAGTAACATCTTGTTTGCTGCTGTTGTTTTTGAATAGGCAAACCCCACCCACCACTTATCTCATTTAGAGCCAATAAGGGCTTAAATCTGCAAGCAACGGGGTTAGCCACTGCCATTATGTTAGTATAAATTGTATTGTTTTGCAGTTGTTATCTGTTAAAGCCAATTATGGGAGGACATGTAGCCTGGTTAGCCTTGAGAAGTCTGCTCTGTGCATTTAAAGTTCTAAAAATTAGAAAATACACAACTTTCAGAGCTATATTACCCAAAAAATGGGCAAAATAAATGAGTATTTTTCTAAGTTTTGTTATGAAATACTAAATATTTTATATTAAAATGTCAACCTGTTTTATTTTCCCTTTTCATACATATGAAAATTGGGGGGTGCTAACTGTTACCTCTAGAGTTAAAGTTAACTGTTCACTAATGACATCATTCCTAGATGCTGCTCTGACGTCACAGGGCACGTCATTTTACGCTAAGGTTACAGAAGCACCACCTATAGACAGAGAGTACAGAAAAAACACCGAATGAAGGAAGATGGAAAAAAAAAAAGAGAGGAATGGAGAGAGTGCACATAGCATAGTAATTCCAATACAAACAAACCATCCCTCTGAGCAGTGATGTGTGCCAAAATCTGGAACAGAAAGAAACAAGGAGGGAATGAAGATGGGAGGGATGGAGAGGAGAAAAAAAAAAGCCTTGCTTGTGGAAGCCAGCAGAGAGGAGATAGGATTGGTTAAGGGGAGGAATACTAGGTCAGGTTTCAGACAGGAGGGAGTGACTCTGGGAGGAGGAAGGGAGTGAACACTGATGGGGGATGGAAGGTTTTCATTGCTATTCATACACGGGATCTGCACTGCTTGCACCTCACCTCTACTCACTTTGGAAACTTTTTTGGAGTTCAGCTATGATTATTTGTATTTTTCACACTGTGCTGCTATAGTTTGGGATGCTTGGACAGATGTATTTAGGATTTCTGTACTCACCTACACTTTGGAATTAAATTTTGGGAGATTAAAGAGATTTATTTTCAACTTCCCCAGAACACAGAACTTGCGCTGACCTCACTCATTCACCCTGGATTGGGAGAATCTGGTTGTTACGGAACCTCACTATTTCTTACTGGGCTTCGCATGAGGATTACTGGACTGGGATCCTGGTGTCCATCCTGGAGGTGCTGACAGAGGAGTCACTTGTTCTCATTGCTGGAACTGGACCCGGAACCTGTCCCCAGAGAGCAGCACAGAGCTTGGCCAGGCACACGCCTGCTGCAGGACAGGGGGATCCATTTACACCACTCTCTCCAGGTAATTCCTGCAAGTTTATATCTCCCTGGCACCACTTAACCCCAGCTGTGGGCACTGAACAAAAAAATCCAAAGGAGCATTTCAGGTTTTCTCGTTCAGCTGTGATGAATGTTGCATGATCTTTTAAGGTGCGAAACGTTGGCCCAGATTAAGGTTTATGTAGTTAACCCTTTACTAGTCACATTCTTCCATATAGAAAATGCACTATACATTTATTAGTTGTAAATGGGTACGGAAATAACTTTTATTTCTCTCTCTAAATCCTGCTTTTTAAATAGTAAATATTATATAGAGTTTGATCCCCAGATTGAGATTTTAACCCCTCACCTGCAGTGGAAGGCTGAATAGTGAGCATTACGTCAGTCTGTGTGGCAGTGGGGTACACAGCATAGTGTGGCATCTGGTGGGTTAATTCACTTTACCTGGATCTGTGTCTGTTTATCCCACTTGGGCGGTGGAGGTGAAGACAGCTACAAAGTGATCATAGAACAATGGAGCTAAAGGCTTGTGTTGCGATTAGGCTATTGTCATTGAAACGTGATTCACTGGATCCTCTCCCAAATTTTTTTTTTTTTTTTTTTTGTAACTTGGGACTCTTGAGCTGTGCAGGTTTCACTAATGTAGAAAATCCAGATAAGACAGAGCACATACATTTGTTAGAAAACTTTTAAGAGGCAGTGTATCCTACTCAGTATGTGATTTAGGAATTGAATACTCCAAATTTGTTTCATACAGTAAATCAGCATTGCAGTATATAGAACTGATTTTTAGAGATACTTATGAATATACATTGTAACACTTCTGTAAAGGGGCCACCCTTTGATTAGTGTGGTGTCCCCTGGTGATTGAGGAGTTAAATTATCCTGCATTTGATGACAGAGATTTACATGGTCTGGGGGTGAGGGACAGTGTTTCAGTCATCACTGGGGCCTGTTAGGAATGTAAAATATATATGTAGTCTGAACTCATTTTAGTCTCTGTGGCCGGTAATGCTTTTTGCCACAGGACAACAAAAGGGTTTCATCTGTCACATCTTTATGGTGCTGAGAGAATTTGGAACTAACTTTTGTTTTTATTTTTTTTTCCATTTATTTTTTTATTAAAAACATATACAATGCTGGAGAACACAAAATAACTATCACTGATGCATTTGAATATTATTTCAATTAAATATTTGCATATTTCTTTAAATAAGTGATCCATTTAGGCCATATAACATTTTTTTTTATTTTGGTGATATAATTTATTAATAAAACCATCATTTTAACTGTAGTATTATTGCAGAACTATTTTTGATATTGGCTAATCAAGTTGCCAATAATTATATATATATATATATAAAATACAAATTGAATGTCATATGTAACATGGACAAATTTAATATATTATTACTTTTTTAATAGTAATAAAAAAATAGATGCCTACCATGAAAACTGTAGTGATCATTAGAATTATTGTCAGCCTCTGATTTAGTAAGTTGATATATTATACATTTACTGGCAATACCAATCAATTAAAGGAATAGTCCAGTCAAAATTAAACATTGTTGATTTAGATAAAGCATGCAATGGAAAGCAACCTTCTAATTTACTCCTATTATCAATTTTTCTTCGTTCTCTTGGTATCTTTATTTTAAAAAGCTGGAATGTAAGCTTAGAAGCCGGCCCATTTTTGGTTCAGCACCTGGGTAGCGTTTGCTGATTGGTGTCTAAATGTAGCCATCCAATCAACAAGCACTACCCAGATGTTAAACAAAATTTGGGCCGGCTTCTAAGCTTACATTCCAGCTTTTTAAAATAAAGATACCAAAAGAATGAAAAAAATTTATAATAGGAGTAATTTAGAAAGTTGCTTAAAATTGCGTGCTCTAACTGAATCTTTGAAAAAAATTTGACTGGACAATCCCTTTAAGATTTTGCAAATTTGCAATGGTCCCTGTTTTACAGAAATGAAGTTGTCACTATAAATGTCTAACTTTGAAAGAACCAGTTTGTCATCTACATGCTTTCCTCCACTGAACCCCAGAGGTAATTTCCAGCCCTGGTTTTACCACTGTAGAATTTACAATACTGCATTCTGGGAGAGTGCACATTGCATTTCTGTTGAATGCTCCCTTGATGGTTTGTATACTGATGTGTATGGGATGCATGGAGTTGCTTTCAGGTTCTATTGTAACTTTTAATGAGGGTTTATAAAGCATCTTGATGCTTAAGTAGTTATTGAGATGTGGCTGCCTCTTCCCAATCCCCTCCCTCCATGGAATGGCAATTAAAATGTAGATTAGGTCTATTTTCTGATCTGTACAAAGCTTTAGAAATGTTGTGTGGCAGGGGTGCAGAGGGAGGAAGCCAGATCTTCCTGGAAGGAATATCAGAAATTCTATAGGGGTTTGTAGGTACAAAATAAATAAGACCACTGAAAGCTGTACGGTCTTGTAGGCATAGAGCAGGTTCCAGGGAGTAAAGAGTTAAACCCCTTTTTTCACTTGAGTTTGAAAGTGCATTGGTGATGGCCTCGTTAAAAGGAACAAGTTGTAAGGTGTTGTTTTAATGAAAGGGTTGTGCTTATAATAGGCATTCCTGGAATAGAAAGTCACTTGCTCAAGCAGTGAAAAGAGGTTGTTTTTTTTTTTGTTTTTTTTTTTAGATGATCCTGTACAAATTGGGATTTCAGTTGGATTGTCATTGGAATGTGCTAAAGGGACTTTTACTGTTTTTTTTTTTTTTATCTGGTCTATGAAAACTCAGCAATTAAACATGTTTATATAATGAAAAAGCTTACGTTAAAGCTGTTAAACAGAAATTAATACTTAGATATCTGTTGCTTACTGGTTGACAGGAACAACTCACACAGAAACAGCTTTTTTCTGTTTTGCCGGTGGTGTTGTGTAGCTAGTCGCCGTTGTGAGTTGTTCATCTGTCTTGATGAAGACTTCTATGTAAGCCGAAACGTCGACCTATCCTTATGACTTTCTAACGTTGTTGTTATAAACAATAAACTAACTTTGATGTATATAAATCCTGAGAGTGCCCTCCCTTTCCTAGCTCTTTTATATATATATATATATATATATATTGGGCTGAAAAGCTGGATGTAGCCCACCACAAAATAAAGTAAGAGTGCATTTGAAGAAACACTGAGTCTTCTTTCTTGAAATATGAATACATAGTAAGACTTAGTACAACTAATTTTTAAATATGAGTTCCCTTTTTAAAAAAGTTTGAATTCCCCCCACCCACCTAAAGTATCATGGCGGGGGGGGGGAAACAAAAATAAAAAAAATTATAAACCTATTTATAATCTGTCTATCTTCCTTGCAGGTGTTTGTAGCCATGTGTATATTGAGGGCTGCAATGACTTTCCTATGGGTGCAGTCACCGTGTCTAATTATATCACAGGTCACTGAGCAATTAGGAACCTACCTTTGTAAATGTGTCTCTTATTTTTGCTAATCTCGTAAACACAATAAAGGTGCAATATTCTCCACTATGGGGCAGAAATAAATATTGACTCTGGTTAGATCCTAATGTAATACTTTTACTGAATATGGGCTTAATTTTATTGATCACTGGTTATTCCATCTGCGTCATTAGCTGCCATTTGGTTTCTACAAAGGGATATTTACCATAATCTCGTTCCCTTTTGTTTTCTCAGTTCTTTAAGTTTAGATAACGAGTTTATCACAGTAGTTACATCCTTACCTAATAATATACAAACTCAGTGAGTTTATTTGTATTCACATCTTTGGACTGTCCTAAAAAAATTAGTTGTGTAACCCAACAGCATCCCCAAGAAACCTCTGTTACAATTCTGTTGGTATAACTTAGCTGTTATATAATGTTTTACTATATATGTATTAATTACAGTTGCAGGAGCTGTGGGTGTGCATGAAAGGGTGTATGTAGAATTACTGGTTGCTCAGAATCAGCTTTCAATACCTGGCCTTGCCTTCTAGCTATGCAAGTTCAAATGTCAGATCACAATTGAAGATTTGGCTCCAGGAGTTGCTCTTATTTTATACTAAATATATATAGTTTCAGCATCAAATCTCTGCTTTGCAAAGGTTCTATGCATGGACTACTTGCTGTGCATTAGCGCCCTTAATTCAATTTCAGGCTATAACTTCTTTTTCCAAACCATTTTTCTGCTGTACATCTTACTACTTACATCTTTAGGGATAGGGAAATAGCTTATTCATTTTTTTTTAATTATAATAAAAATATATTCACACCTTGTGGTTATTCTTTAGATTGGGCACAGTGGTTTATTGATGATTTCATATTCTTGTAACCTTATATTAAGGGTAGTGTTTCAATGCCACCAGTGCCCAAGGTGTCACTCACACATTTGGGCTACCAACATTCTGTCAGGTTTCATTGGTTGCAATTCTAGTGCCTAATACATCATTTCTCTTATTAATATGTGCTATGTATCGGCAATAAAGCTTTAATTATGGATATATGCTAGATTTTTTTAATGTCCCTTTAAATTACAAATGTACCATATGAACTTAATATTTTATTTGCAACATCATCACTAATATTGGGCACACAATGTTCACTGCCCCTGGCTGTATATGATGTCCTACCAAAAATATATAAATACACATTGCCCCCCCCCCCCCCCCCATCAAGTAGTTTTGTGGTGAAATAGTTTACAAAGATGGCTTTCATTAGGAGATAGGTGGTAACTGCCATATCTCATTAGGGGAAGGGTGTGTGTGTGTGAAGTCTACATGTCTTTTTGTTTATAGTTCTTTGCAGTACTGAGAGTTTGAAATTCCCCCAATACCTTTCCCTCCCCCACCTCTTTGTGTTTGATGGAGATCAGGACCCAGAGCAGGGGGGAGGCTTTAGGAGTGTGATAGATGGACTGCTGTGTAGGGAGTGTAAATTAGTTTAGTTCTTTTAAGGTCTTTCTTTAAAAGTGAAATTAAAACAAACAAACATAAAGCAATGATACCCAGGTGCTAACACCGCCCACCCCAAAGGATAAACTTAATTACGGTAAGTAATTACATTACTGGCCTTATGTTGACCACCCCAAAATCCCAATATACATAGGGCCAGCTGGAGACTGGACTATCCAATCAATACACCATAATAAATAAATCAAATCACAGATACATTGTAGCAAAAGCTTTAAACTACAGTATTCTGTTGGACCATGTTCTTTATAGATAAAGGATCTGTACCATAAGGGACAACATTGGTTCATATAATCATTTTTAGCAAAGCCATTAATAAACATAACTTGTAATCTGCTGGCGCTTTATAAATAAATTATGGTAATAATACTTGTGAACAATCATAAACGGAGCATGAAAGCCAAAAATTAACCTTTCATGATCTAGATAGAGCATATAATTTTACAATACTTTTAAATTCACTTCTATTACCAATTTTTATCCTTTGTTGAAAAGCATTTAAACTTATCCTCAGCAACAGTAATGCACTGGCTCTAGCTGGTGATTGGTGGCTACATATATGCCTGTTGCTATTGGCTCATCGGATGTGTTGTTGTTAGTTCCCAGTAGTGCATTGCAGCTTGGATCTAACTATGTTTTTAACCACATTGCTAGGATTAAAAACATAGTTGCATGCAAGCAATAGTACAATAATATGCATTAGCTTTTTGCACTTTTTATCCATTTAAACTAAGCTCTCTAGCTATATATGTGCCACAATCCTACATATATACACAGTCTACATAATTTGTAGGTTAAAAATGGAGATGGGACTATTTTCCCTAGACAGGAATAAGGTAATTGATTGAAATAAGTGTATTGGTTTTGTTTCATGTTTGGAATATAAAATGCACATTCATTTAGTAAGGTGTAGAGGGCATATAGATTACTGATGAAATCACTTGTGTGTATATTTGGTGATTGTTATTTACAGTTACAGAGTTGGGGATGAATGCAGTTTATCTGTGTTATGAGACAGATATTTCAGAAAAGCAGTTTTTTCTGAACTAGTACAAAGATCCATTTGGTGCTTAGATCTCAGAATGTTTTAGAGATGACCCACCTCTTCCCGGTCACCTACCTCACACATTGCTCTAATAGAAATGACAGGACAAAGTAATTAAGTGGTTGCTGGGTGTGTATATCACATTGGTTTCTCTGTCCTGCATATGTGCTGCAGTGTTCTATGGCTCTGAGGGGGGTATTAGCTATGTCTTTATAAAGGGACCGTTTACCCCAAAATGGCATGTATTAAATTGACTACTAAAAACTCCTTTGCCTCTATTTTGGCATTTCAAATAGCTGTAGTATTCTTACTAGGCTATTGACAGGCTATGTAAGCAGAATAAATTACACTCACAGTAGGGTTCAGGATAGATGACCTATCAGGTGTGTACAAGTGATAAAATAATAAAATCAGATTTTACCTGAAAGCTCAACCCATTTGGACAGGTTGTGGTTTCAAAGCACAAAATCAGCTATTTCATATACACAAATAAATCTGCAAATGCAATTTTCATACATTTTATACTCTGCAGCTGGTATAACAAGTCATTGGTAAATATTAAGGGGAAAGCAATTTTACAGTGTACTGTCCCTTTTAAACATCTTTTTTATGGTATAAACATAGTTGGGCAAGGGATGCCAGACATAAAATAAAATGTTCCAATGAATTAGGGTTAGACATCCCAGGAGACTAAGAGCCACTCGGTCCTAGAATTCTAGCTTCTAACCTTTTTGATTATTCTCCATAAATGTATATACAAATACCACTGTCTGACTCCTAAATATTCTTAGTGGCTTCTTTAGTTTTAAACAGATTTTTTAAGCCCATAATTAGAGCTTTTTTTTTTTTGCATTTAAATTTTAATTGTGGATGGCATGGTGCTAATGGAATAGCAAATCTAGGACAGTCATCTATTGTCCCAGGTGAATCATAACATACAGAATTATCGGAAACAATGCCAAAATATTTTAGTAATGTAACATTTTTAGAAGCCAGGGGATATATTAATAACCCTATGTTATAACAACACATACCAGAATATATATATAAAACGATTAAAGTTCCTTGTATTTTGTTCTGCCTCTGTAAGTAAATCTGTTGGTTTAAAGCAGACAGGTTAAATGGGTCTAGGTATTCATAAATCATATGAATTTTGAGATTCCAAAACAGCTCTGCACTTTAAATTAAAACTGTCCATCAAAAAAGCAATTGGGAGTTATATTTGTTGATCTCAAAAATCAATGACCCCAATATGTGAATTTTAGGAGTGGAATATTTACATTGTAAGATATTGGCATTTGATTGGCATTTAAAGATGGCACATTGACCCTCTGCTATTTAAGAAAAAGACCTGCGAGAGATGTTGCAACTATTTCTTCATACTAACTTTGGCAAAATGGTTAACACACTTTGTGCTACAAGGGATGCACTTAACAACTAAGTACATTGTGTTTTTAATCTGGACCACCCCGTCGGGGCCACAGTGTCACTGTTTTTGCTGGTTTTGGAGGTATTTGGCCAAGTTCCCTTATAAATCTCCTTGGTCTCATTTATCTGCTAAGCCAAGTCATTCTGGCAAAACCCAACAAGCAGTGAGAAGCAGAGAAATCTGTGAGTTGGTCAGTGTGACTTCAGCTGTGTGTGCCTTTAGCAGCCTGTGCTTGGGTGTAATTAATCACTGGCAAGCTGACAGCTCTATACTGCAGCTCTGCTCTGTGGCAGACATAAAGCTGGCATACGAAGGGTGACAAAAAACAGAACCTTTTCTGACTGTGGAAAGATTCTGCAATTAAGGGCAGTGACTGCAGTGAGTTTCAGCAGTGCAGTTACAGACTTCTGAAAAGAAGTTCATAAAAGAAATGCAAAGTAGAGAGAAGTGGTTTTGTTTTTTTTTAATCTTTGACTGCATTTCTATTAAAAAGTTTGTGCCACCTGACAGTTTTCTGTTGAAATTAATGGGACATAAACCCAAACTTTGTGTTTCACAATTCAGACAGAGCATACAATTTTAAACAATTTCCCAATGTACTTCTATATATTTTTTTAAATATATATATATTTTTTTAATATTCTTATTCTTTGTTGAAAAGCAGGAAGGGCTGTTTGGGAGTGTGCATGTGTATACATTAGCAAGAGCACCAGATGGCAGCACGATTTCCTATAGTTCCCCAGACATGTGCAAGCTACCTATCTAGATATCTCTTCAACAAAGAATAACAAGAGAACAAAGTACATTTGGTAATAGAAGTAAGTTGGAAAGTTTTTTTTTTTTTATTGTATTCTCTATCTGAATCATAAAAGAAACCTTTTGAGTTTCATGTCCCTTTAAGACCTGTTTACTTCCCTATTAGAAGTTTTCCTATAAATCATCCCCTGACAGCATGCATGTGTACATTACTGGGTGATTCCTGGTAGCTGGTACTGCTAATATGCTCCTTTTTAATTACTTATACTTTAAGAAATATATATATGCATGAGTTGAATTTCTAATTTGTGTATGTGAAATATATGTATAATTTTTGTAGCTTGCTGGTATACACCCCTTTACTGACAGCAGACCAATCATACGACCACAAGACTGTTGAACTGTGCAGTTATTGGATGCTGATGGAGAGTCCTTGCCCCCAATATCATTGGCTTATTTACTATTATAAATAAATATACATCAATGGCAGCTTACAGATGTGTTGCAGCAAAAACAATTTAAGCAGTTTCAACTCTTGAGTATTCTTGGAATTGATATGGCTTGTATCAGCATCCGGACGTATGAAAAGAAGACTGTCTGACTCCTAACGGTATTATTTCTTCTTTTATACATATTTTGTTAATTGTTTTAAGAATGAAATAAAAACATTTTGTAACAAGAGTGATTAAATAATTACCTTTTTCATTTCATTAAATACAAAATGTTTAATGCTTTTTCATGTTGTTGAATTTCTTGGCATAGTTTTGCTATTTTCTCAACACAGAAGTATATCTGCCTGTTGCTAATGTGGGGCTAATTGTATTTATTCTTAAATTCAGTAATATTACAGCTCAGTTATGCAATGCTTGGCAAATCTAGGAAGCCATAAACCCCAGAATTGTATTCCTGGCTACTAATTTTTAGATTATCTTGGTTCCCAGGGGGTGGAAAAAGATCACTATAGTTTTCTAGTTAGGGGGGAACAAAAAAAAAGTTATGAGCCAAGAGACCAAATTACTTTCTAATCTAAATATTAAATATCTAATAATATCCAATTTCTTACTAGCCTCGGACAGCTATATTAGTGTAAAGTTTCCAGAACTGTATAAACCTATATACCAAAACTCTTGCCTTGTTCTTACAAAATGTGTCAAGCGTTGTACTAGTGGATTGTATTTAAGACAATACTGGACAAGTGACAGCTCAAACTATGTAACCTGTATTGAGAGAGGTCATGTTTTATCCGACTGAGACTGCAATTCTACGACTTGATGAGGGCTAATAGAACCAAGCACAGTCAGATGCTGGTGAACACTAGCTCCCTGGTTGGAGATGAGACTTTCCTTTTGTTCTTTAGCTGTTGGTAGGAAGTGATATGGGTAGAGATGCACCGTGTGTTGAGGTTGCCCCAGCAGATGTTAGCTGTAGGACATGAGTTCCTTTTCTCTTGGCTTCAGCTGCAAAATGGACTTGTGCATTCTTGAAAAACATTTAGGAATCACTGCCTTCTGGGTCTAAGAAGAAATCTGAAGACGATTTGGCAAGCTCTGCATGTCAGTGCTGTATCTGTCAGGAATATGTGTGGTTGAATATTAATTAGCTTTTGTAGCCTGAAATATTTTGGATCCTCTTTGCTGCCTCTTACTTATGAGTGATGCTTCTCAATTATATTGGCAAACAACTTTCCAATTTATTTTTATTATTGAATTTGTTTCATTCTCTTGGTATCCTATGTTGAAAAGCATACCTAGGTTGGCTCAGGAGCTGGGCGCTAGCTGCTGATTGGTGGCTGTACATATATACATTTTATCAATAGCTTATTGATGTGTTCAGCTAGCTCCCAAGAGTGCATCATAAAAGAAAAATGTTGGTTTTCCTGTCCCTTTTTAATTCTGGACTATATGTTGTTTGTATCATTATGTCCTAACACACAGTGTGGAAGTCTCTAGTTTCTTACCATGATAGGATCGTAGACTGAGGTTCTTTAAATTAGTTTAAGGTATAGGAGTCACTCAGAATACTGGGATACCAGCCATTCTGCTCCAGGAAATGATTTTGTATAGGGGTATATATAGAAGCCAACAATAAAGTAGCCAGAACTAGATTTTTAGGAGCCATGACTCTTGGAATTTGTCAAACCTGTCCAGTACATTGATTGAGTCATACTTGGTTTGCATTACGAAGGGTGTTGAAAAAGAAAACATTACCGTAGATCTGTCAGCCTTCTATACCAATAAACCTGTGCTGAGCTAATCCTTAATTTTGTGTTGTTCAAAAGTCTTGTTTGTGGGTATCATCTGCAGTAAATTCCCATATTCAAAGTATTTCAACTTTCCCAGCTGAGGAATAAAAGGCTCAGTGATTCTGGGTATAGGAAAGGTAGCAGCTATGGCATAGTTGCCAACAGTCCCTGATTTCCAGGGACAGCACCTGGATTTTTTTTTTTTTGTCCCTGGAAATGTCCCTGAAAATCTCTTTCACTTTTGCACAACATTTGTTGTCTGTGTGTGTGTGTGTATATATGTATATGTATATGTATGTGTGTATGTATATATATATATATATATATATATATATATATATATATATATATATATATATATATATATATATATATATATATATATATATATATATATAATAGATATAGTGTATTATTTAAAGATAATTCATTCCTAATGGAATATTATTATTATTATTATTGAATGGGTTCACATATTAATTGTCTTTCTAATTTTGATGCTGTGTTGTAAAAATAACCATATGCCCAGAATGTGTTCCCGAGACTGGGTAGGTGTAAGAGCTTGGTGCTGTAATCTGTATAATAAACTATGGATAAGTCTAAATTATACTATTACTTTCAAATGGGTGTGTTTTGATTGCAGAACTGAGTGGGCGGAGCAGTTGAACAGTAGGTCGTCAATACTCCAGTAGCTTGCTTGCTCTGCTGCAAAGTGTCCCTGGATTTTTTTTTTTAAATGTTGGCAACTATGCTATGGTAGTCTTGTCGTCATTTCAAATAGGAATAAAACCCAAACAGCAGAATTTGTACTACATATACACAAACCTACTGACATTACAGCGACCAAAGATGGCCACTAACACGCTTGTACTAGTATTTGATGCTCTTTCTAGCTTACTGAGATGAAATATTTTGTAGCAAATTCACAATTTTAGTAATAAAGGTCCACGTAAAAGGATGTAAAGGTACAACAGTAAAATAAGTACTGCTCCCTGCCATTATGTCAGATGAATAGAAAACATTCTAGCAGTACGTGATTGAGCAAGTTATCAGTCATGTAGTAATTATTATATAATGGGCAGCATGTGTCTGTATAATAGTTCCCCTGATAGCTGTGCCATGAAATTCCATGGGACATGTTAATTAAAAGGACATACAACCCAATTTTAATTATTTTGTAATTCAGATAGAGCATGTGATTTTAAACACATTTCCAATTTACTTCTATTACCTAATTTGTTTTGTTTTCTTGATATCATTTGTTAAAAAAGGAAACCTATGTAGACTCAGGAGTTGCTGATTGGTGGCTGCACATATGCTTCATGTATTTGGTTCACCCAGTAGTGCATTGATGCTTCTTCAACAAAGGATACAAAGAGAATGATGCAAAATGTATAATAGAAATACATTGGAAAGTTGTTTAAAATTGTATTCTCTACCTGAATCGTGAGAGAAACATTTTGGGTTTCATGTCCCTTTAATATTGCTATATTTACTAGATGGTATACTTATAGGAAGATTGTACACCAGATTTTTCTTTGCATAAATGTTTTGTAGATGATACATTTCTATAGCCCATCTGGGGGTGTTTATATAACAATGCATAGTTTTGCTTATTTTTAAATAACATTGTGCTGATTTTCAGGCTCCTAACCAAGCCTCAAAGTTTTAGATGCATACTGATGTCTACATACTTTTTTGATTGCTTCTGTTTGTATAATGGGTCTTTTCATATGCAGGGGAGGGGGGAGTTCTGCTCTTAGCCCCTTTCAGTGGGTGTCCCTGCATAACCTCATCAACATTGCTAAACTGGGAGCTTCTAAGTAAGTTTTTAAAAGGTTTTATACTGGATTTTTATATCCGTATCTGTGCATATTCTTTTTTTTATAGTAGTGTCTATTACATGCAGTTAAATGAAAATTTGTGTATACTGTTCCTTTAAAGTATGAAGCAAAATAAACTCATCTAAACACATACCAAGAAATGGGCTACTGAAAATTTGTGTATACTGTTCCTTTAAAGTATGAAGCAAAATAAACTCATCTAAACACATACCAAGAAATGGGCTACCGAAAATTTGTTTGAAATTTGCAAACAATTAATTATTTAGCAATATTTCTGTTAAATTTCTACTAAAATTTTCCAGTAACTTTATTCTACACCTAATCGATTTAAAATGTGGCATAATATTTTCTTGCCTAAAATAGAAAGTAATATTGATGTTTAGGTTAACACAGTCTTTATTTATAAAGCTCCTGACAATAAAATGGTCCTAAACCTACGGAAGGAATAAATAATCCCTTAATCCTATTGGATATTAAATTAATATAATTGAATGTGCTGCTGATAGTGATAGTTCTCATTTTGTATTTTTATCACAGTCGGTCCATCCGCTGTGGAGAAATGCTATATTATTTTGCATTGTTCTTCCCCTTGCAAAGCCTCAGGTTGGAAATTAACCAAGTTTGTAATTTTAGGAACATCACCCTTTAGCCTGAAAATCTGATAATCTGATTGTGATCCATAGTTACAGTGAACTCCTTTTTTTTTCTTTCCTTTTTTTTCTTACTCTCACATCCTTCCAATAAAGATAAAATATATAATCTGTAAAAACATCCTTTATTCTAGTGATCCACGTCACTTACTTTAGGGGAAATAAATGCATTTGTTCTCTGTGTTTTGTTAAAGGTGGTGATAAATGTTGTTTGCTATATAATCTGGGATTAAAAGTGTTGTAGTGAGCAGTTTGCAGGGTACACCAAACAGTTTAATAAAATGACCTCATAGTAGGTTCACAAAGCATTGATGGGGTTGAGAAGAGATTCATGCACATAATCTTGTTGTGCAGGGAAAGGGTTAAGTTCCCCCACTGCTTGAGGAGAGGGGGGAGGCTGCAGACATTTGGCCAGTTCTTCCAAGGGTGAAACCACATAAAGGAACCTTAGAGGCAGGAGGGAGAGTAAGTGTTAACGTTTATTTACGAGGTGCGAACAGGGAGCATCATTTTACCCCACACAACTGTCATTGAAAGAGTTAAAACACTTAGCTTCCGGAATATGGGACTTTCAGCAGCAGGTTAGGATTTCACTTTAAGACTTTTATTTATTGTTGTTTTGTGTTCTGTCTTTTTCCAGCTCTGTCTTTTTTTTCCCCCTTGCTTCCTTCTCTGCGTGACAAGGTGATTTAATAAAACAACCTATTTATTGTTTGTGCTGTGAGATGCACAGACATCCTGTAATGGTACCGATTTTCTAGGGATAAAGTCCTACAATGGAACTCTTAGTCTTTTTTATACTTCTTTATTAGTATGTTTTAGAATTTTAAAATTGTTTCCCTTGTTCTGCATCACACTTGCTTGAATTCCTTTACTGCATTTGTGATTGTTATGGGTATTTTACCATACTCTTGGTTAAAAAAGCCTAAAATATGTCAATTTCACTTATAAAATTGGAGCAAACATAAGGAATCAGGATTTTTCATGTTTAAAATTAACCCCTTAATGACCACATCACTTTTCCATTTTCTGTCCGTTTGGGACCAAGGCTATTTTTAAATTTTTGCGGTGTTTGTGTTTAGCTGTAATTTTCCTTTTACTCATTTACTGTACCAACACATATTATATACCATTTTTCTCGCCATTAAATAGACTTTCTAAAGATACCATTATTTTCATCATATCTTATAATTTACTATAAAATATTAGAAAAAAATGGAAAAACACACACTTTTTCTAACTTCGACCCCCAAAATCTGTTACACATCTACAACCACCAAAAAACACCCATGCTAAATAGCTTCTAAATGTTGTCCTGAATTTAGAAATACCCAATGTTTGCATGTTCTTTGCTTTTTTTGCAAGTTATAGGGTAATAAATACAAGTAGCACTTTGCTATTTCCAAACCATTATTTTTTTTTTTCAAAATTAGCACTAGTTACATTAGAACACTGATATCTTTCAGGAATCCCTGAATATCCATTGACATGTATATATTTTTTTTTAGTAGACATCACAAAGTATTGATCTAGGCCCATTTTGGTATATTTCATGCCACCATTTCATCGCCAAATGCGATCAAATACAAAAAATAGTTCACTTTTTCACAAATTTTTTCACAAACTTTCGGTTTCTCACTGAAATGATTTACAAACAGCTTGTGCAATTATGGCATAAATGGTTGTAAAATAAAAGGTATATTTAGGCTTTTTTTTAAAGCATATTTACATATGCTGCTGTGTAGGACCCCCCTTAGCCCCCAACCTGACTGATCCCCCACCAAACAGCTCTCTAACCCTCCCCCTCTGCCTTAATGGGCGCCATCTTGGGTACTGGCAGCTGTTTGCCAGTACCCAGTTTAGAATAAAATTGTTGCTTTTTTAATTTTTCCCCTTTTCTGTAGTGTAGCTCCCCCCCCCCCCCACCAAAGACCAACCCCCCACCCTCTCCTAGATACCTTCAATTAATTTAAAAAAAAAAAAAAAAATACCCCTTTCTCCCACTTTTATAACAAAATATTTTCTGTAGTGTAGCGGTTCCAACCCGCCTCCCAAGTTGGCTCCCACCCACCAACAATATCGGCCATCGATGTCCGGTGCAGAGATTGCCACAGAGTGGCTCTCTCTGCATCGGATGGCCAAGGGGTGTTATTGCAGGATGCCTCGATATCGAGGCATCACTGCAGTAACCGGAAAGCGGCTGGAAGCGAGCAGGATCGCTTCCAGCCGCTTTAAACCCCTAATGTCATACAGGGTACGTCGCTGGTCTTTTAAGACCAGGTTGTGTGTGACGTACCCTGTACGACATGTGTCGTTAAAGGGACAGGAAACCCAAAAAATTCCGTTCATGATTCGGCTAGAACATACAAATTTAGACAACTTTCAAATTTTATTATCACATTTTCTTCATTCTCTTGTTATCCTTTGCTGAAGAAACAGCATTCCATTACTGACAGCTAGCTGAACACATTTAGTTAGCCAATCACAAGAGACAAATGTATGCAGGCACCAATCACCAACTAGCTCCCACAAGTGTAGGATATGTGCGTATTCATTTACAACAAGGGATACCAAGAGAACAAAGCAGTTTTGAAAATAGAATGGATATTAAGTGTCTTTAAAAGGTCATGCTCTATCTGATTCTTACAAGTTTAATGTTGCCTTACCTATCCCTTTAAATGGACTAGTTAAATTGTTTTCTAACTGGTTAAATTATGATATATGTATAATACTCCAAAAAGTAAGTAGCCAGAGGTACAAATTTAGTAGCCATTGTTGATTGGTGTCTGGGGTTTGTATATCACATTTGTTTGGCTTTCATGAGAGCAGAGCTATTATTTGGACAGGTTTGTTACAATCTCATAGTCTGTTTTTTTTTTTTTTTTTTATATGATTACGAGAGCTGATAGCGCTCTACAGACGCAGAAATTCTTCAGAAATGGTCTACTTCTGTTAATCCTCTAACAATATGTGTTTATTTCTATCACCCTGTTTGGTACAAGACACCAGGTGATCCTTCAAAAACTGCTACGGAACATCCATCATTGTTACAGTCAATAAAATATTTGTGTCATAGAGAGTAGGGCTGGGTGATATGGGGGGATTGCGATTTTCACGTCAGCATCCCCTGTAACCCCCATAAGCCCCCCTCTGTAACCCAAATAAGCCCCATCAGCTCCCACTGTAACCCTGCACCCCCTGTAACCCTCATCAGCCTCCCTCTGTCACCTACAGAAGTTTTTAATATGAAGTAGTTGGTTTTGTTCTATAAAACAAAAACTCATTAAAATGTTATTTCTTTCTGTACATACACGTTTCCTTATCTTATCTCTGGCTGTATACCAAAGCCTGAACAATTGAACATGTTATTGCTTTTCTCTGCAATCCCCACCGTTTACATAGCTTTTCTATAACCAATACTTAAATATTTAAATGTTCAATATAGGTGAGAATACCACAGGCAAAAACAACATTTTCAAGTACCCAAATAAAGGCAAAGGAACTATTGCAAACAATTTAATGAGACAGTCAATTAAAATTTAAACTTCCATGACTTGGAGCACACAATATTAAACAACTTTCCAATTTACTCCCATTCTCTAAATGTGCACAACCTTTTTATATGCACACTTTCTGATGTACCAACTCCTACTGAGCATTTGTCAGAAAAAAATATCTACTCATTTCAAATTCAAACTAAGTGCTTTTACACTGTCTCTTTATTATACATTTATGCTATTTTATTGTGTTTAGTGGTCCTTGAATACACGCCAGCAGTAAAAGAATGGTTAATTTGGAACAAACTAAAGGGGATAACATTTTATAGTACTTTGTCCCTTTAAATTTCTCCATAATCTTAAAAGCCAAATATAGTGTTATTTAGAAAATCTGTTTAACCTTTTAACGCCGTTATGCCGTTCTATTCCGTCATAATTACACTGGGCGTTAGAGCCGTTATGACGGATAGAACGTCATAGCCAATGGCTGTCCTGAAGCCTACTGCGCTTCCTGGATTTGATTGTGGTCTGGAGGTCGTTCCTAGGGTTATAGGGATGCCCCGCAGACCCGATCCAATAATTGAAATCTCGCGATTGTGTGCACGATTGCTTGATTTCAATTTGTCTACATTGGAACAGTTGTTCCGATGTGAACACTTTAACCCCGGCAGGAAAGGGTTAAAAACAATGTTAAAGGGCCACTGTAAGAACAGGTATACCTCACTTTACAGCGCTTCACTTTACAGCGTTTCGCTAATACAGCGCTTTGTGGAGCTGAAGTTCAACCTCCAAGGATTTTGAAACAGTGCTGTAATCATCGTGAGATTGGGAGAAATGTGACTGGCACCATTTTGTTATGCTTAGTTCACTCTGTTTACAGCATTGTAGTGCAATCTGTGTCTCAGTGCTATAGTCTGGCAATATGTACTACAGTAATTGTCACTATTTTACAGGTACAGTATTTATTGAATACTAATTGAATACTGTGCTGTGCTAGTGTTAAACTAAACATAGCACTATTGTACCCCTTATATATGTTAGTTCAAACATGTTTTCAAGTCTTTAAACACACTGGCAAGTGAAAAGAAAGCTAAAACCGCCTTGTTTCACTTTAAGGCGGTTTTCACTTTACAGCAGGGCTCCGGTCCCTAACTCGCTGTATGAGCGGGGTATACCTGTAAATATTTTCTATGCCTGTTACTAACTAACTACCCCAAATACGCTTTTTATCAATAGCATTTAATTAACATATCTCTACCGTATATCAGAAATCTTGTCTGCAAATGTAATCGTTTTCCAAACCCACTCCGTGGGTATCCTTTGCTCTGTACCAATCCGTTTACAATACCTAGGTTTCAAAATGGCGCTTTAAACACAAAGTTATTGGTTTAAGTATTTTGAACATGCAGTGCTGAAAATAGTGGGCAGGATAACGTGACATCATCGGCGAATAAAAGATATAACTTTTAGAACGTTATGAAACTTCGTTTTGGAGAAAATATAGGTCAGTAGGTTTTAATTAATGTTTATTAACTTTAATATGTTAGTTGTTTAGCTTAAAAATTATAACAGAAAGTAATCCTTTAAGATAGAAAAACCTGTAATGCATACCATAATAGTGTCTGTTAGATTGAACAAAGTATAAAGTTGCTTTTACTATCCCTGTTAATATGTCCGATCCCAAAATGCATCTTTTTATAAATATATATATATATATACACATGCACTTTTTTGATTTTGAGTTTTATGTTGTTTGAAATCAGAGCTTGATAAATTTATATCTAACTCAGGATCCAGTCAGTAAAGCTAGAAACCACGTGAACATTTTTTGTTTAGAAGTCAGCCAAGGGTTTCTTTTTGTATATAAATATGCAGAGCATAAATCCCCCCCCCCCCCCCCCATAAATTCGGAGCATCTAGGGCACCCCAGGACTCACTGTAATATATTGTTGATAGACTGTGAAGAAAAGCACAAAGATTAAATCATATTTACATAGATAGATTACAAAAGCAAAGTCTCCAGAGACTATGAACAAACACAGCCACCTGGGTAGTTACATTCCGAAACGTTTCTTCCTTTCACCTCTGTATAAAAGAGGCTTTTGACTATTGTAACACACAAGCTTTTGTGCCTTTTGTGGTAGTTTGCTGAAGCATGTTGTGTGTTTGTGGAGGTGTGTGTGTGCTCAGCGGTTGGAATGTGGGCAGGTGCTTATAATCAAAATTAATTGCTTCTTTCCTTGAAGTAGTAATGGAGTCCAGAATAGGCAGGTTGAAATGTAAACGTGCACTTTACAAATCTTAGGGCTAGATTTATCAAAGGCTAGGCGAACTCTGTATGTGCTTCGCCTGTAACTGCGCCCCAGCTCGCCCCCGGAGAAGCGCAGATGTGCGCCTGAATTTATTGCAAAAATAGACGTAAATTTGCGCAGACGAGCTGGGGCGTAATAATGATAAATTTCGCCTGTCGGCAAAAGCATTTACTCCCTATTTATCACAGTACATCCCTATAAATATTTACACCGCAATGTTTTGATTATAAAAAAAAGCGTTTTTTAGGTAACTATTTAGCTTATATATATTATATAATGTTTCTGTGCTGTTTTTGCCATATGTTGATAATTGAAGATCACAAAAATAAATGTATCAAAATTCAGTCTGTATGGCGAAATATACAATACGCAATTGAAGCCGAAATTTCAGTTCCTTATCAGCGCAAAGCAATGATGAATTCCAAACAAGTCGTATTTCTATGTCTGCATCTAAAATTAAGTCTGTATCCAATGTGTATTAGCGATGTTGGGAGTGTGCCCGTGCGCCTAGGCGAATGCAAGCGGAGTGCAAAGAATTTTCTTTCAGATTTGCGCAATTATAGACGCAGAGTGCTGTGATGAATATGACGATCAGGTTGTATGCGCTAATTATGGATGGAATTAAAGGAGCATGGCTTTGATAAATCGACCCCTTAGTACTGTCCATTGTGCAGGTCTCCTATAATAAATAGGGGTCTTTTGCACATTACTAATGTTAATAAACAATGGGTTTCAGAGGGTATTGCAACCTTTATTAATACAAATGTGTAGCTTGGCATCTATACTAGCATTCTGCATGTTTTGTGTGGGTCACAAAGCTTTGCTAGGGGACAGTTCAATTGGCGGATGTCTGTGCAGAAGTGTGAACTGCACTGATTTTATATAGCTGCATGTACCGATTTCATTTAAAAATGTGTGTTGTGCACATCTTATTTGAAAAGCACACTTTGTGAATGTCTTAAAGAAACTCGTTAAATGGGTCCCACTGAAACATGAGGCCTGTGCAGATTTAATATAGAATAGCTCCTATATAAAAACAGGTCTTGCATAAGAATGTGCACCTTGCAAATCGCACATAGTAAGATGTGTGTTGTGCAGAGCTCTGATATCTGATTCTGGACCAAACACTCCAAATGATTTGTAAAGCACGGAAATTAACCTCTTAAGGACATATGACGGAATTTTTCCGTCATAAAACAATTGAGCAAACTGAAAGCTGTGTCCTTAAAGGGTTAAAGGATACTCAAGTCAAAATTAAACTTTCATTATTAAAGGGACAGTCTAGTCATATTTGCAAGTCTGTCAAAATAACTGAAATAAGGGGGCAGCCTGCAGAGGCTTAGATACAAGGTAATCACAGAGGTAAAAGTGCATTAATATAACCGTGTTGGTTATGCAAAACCAGGGAATGGGTGGTAAAGGGATTATCTGTCTTTTTAAACAATAAAGAAATCTGGAGTGTCCCTTAAAGGGGTACTCGAGTCAAAATTAAATTTCATGATTCAGATACAGCATGCAATTTTAAACAACTTTCCAATTTAATTCTATTAACAAAATTTGCAGTCTTCTTATATTTACACTTTTTGAGTAACCAACTCCTACTGAGCATGTGCAAGAATTCACAGCATATACGTGTATGCATTTGTTATTGGCTGATGGCTGTCACATGATACAGGGGGTGTGGAAATAGACATAACTTTGCAATTTATTTAACAAAAATCTACTACTCATTTTAAAGGGACACTCAATCAAAATTAAACTTTCATTATTCAGATAGAGCATGCCATTTTAAACAACTTTCCAATTTACTTCCAGTAACAAAACATGCACAGTCTTTTTTTTATTTAAACATTTTGAGTCTCCAGCTACTACTGAGCATGTGCAAGAATAAATGTGTATGCATTTGTAAATGGCTGATGGCTGTCACATGGTACGTGTATGCATTTGTGATTGGCTGATGGCTGTCACATGGTACAGGGGAGTGGAAAAAGACATAACTTTTAAAATTGTCAGAAAAAAAATCTACTCATTTGAAGTTCAGACTAAGTGCTATTGCATTGTCTTGTTATCTTGCATTTGTTGATTATGCAATTCTACAGTGTTGACTGGTCCTTTAAAGGGACATTATACACTCATTTTTTCTTTGCATAAATGTTTTGTAGATTATCTATTTATATAGCCCATAAAGTTTTTTTGTAAAAAAATGTATAGTTTTGCTTATTTTTAAATAACATTGCTCTGATTTTCAGACTCCTAACCAAGCCCCAAAGTTTTATTTGAATACCGTCAGCTACCTTCTCCAGCTTGCTCCTGTTTGTGTAAAGGGTCTTTTCATATGCAAAAGAAGGGGGAGGGGGGAGTGTCTTATTTCCCACTTGCAGTGGGCTTTCCAGCTACCTTTACAACAGAGCTAAACTGACAGCTTCTAAGTAAGTTTTTAAACAGTTTTATACTGGATTTTTATATCAGTATCTGTGCATCTTATTCTTTATAGTAGTGTCTATTACATGCAGTTATATGAAAATGAGTGTATACTGTCCCTTTAAGCACTTCTATTATCTAAAGCTGCACAATCTTTTTATAGGCATCAGCTCCTACGGAGCATGTGCAAGATCACAGAATATACATGTGTTTTTTGTGATTGGTTTATGGCTATCACATGATGCAGGTAGAGGGAAAATAGAACTAACTTTAATATTTGTCAGATGGAAATTTACTACTCAAAAGCTACAATATTTCCAGTGTACATGCAACTAGCAATATACAAACAAATGATAATAAGAATGATAATTGACTTGCCTTCACAAATATGAAAATAATAACAAAAAACGTTTAACAATAGTTAACCTTTAATTCAGTAAAGGAACATACTTTTTTCCTAAATACATTTTAATATGCTAAAAACATTGAATCCAGGTATCAAAATGTCCTTTGTGATTTTGCCGGAAAAATATAAAGCATAAAAAGGATTTTTGTGAATATATGATACAGGGCAGGAGAAATCCAAAACCCAGTCAGTTCTAACTCCTAAATTTGGACTTCAAGCTTTTTACTAATCTAGTTATTCTCTGTCTCCGAATACAAATTTGATTTGGCTCCTCCCTAGTCTGGCTGGCTCCTAGGGCTGATGTAATTGTGTCAACACCTGCAGTAATGGGCTTTGATGTACAAAGCTAATCAAAATGTGTTTTTATTTTCTTGGAAAATGTTACCTTCATATTTTGAGAAGGGCAGTAAAATGGGACTTTTTTAAACATTATTTTTTAATGTGTATAGTAAAACCATGAACAATTAAGACCTAACAATCTGTATGAAAATATTTTATAAGATTTTAAAATGATTTTTTTTATCATCTTTGCAGGTTTTCTGTCCCCTCTGTTTATGCAGCATTTGATTGGCTGCACAGAGGGGGAAAGGGTAATGTAAACTTGTATATTTATCAAATGTGAAGTATGCACATTTTAGATTTGTAAAGGAAATAATGCCGTATGTATGACCCTTTTAAAGAACCACTAAACACAGCAGAATATCATAATCAATACATGCATAATAAACAGGCAATGCAAAACCACTTAGTTTGAACTTTACATAAGTGGTAATTTTTTTTTCTGACAAATTCCAGTTAGTTTTATTGTACTTCTCACTGCATCATGTGACAGCCATTAGCCAATCACAAAATGCATATACATATATTATGTGAAGAATCAGTTTCTACTGAGTATGTGCAAGATTTCAAAGTGTGAATATAAAAAGACTAGCTTTAAAGCACGTTTACACGGGCCAAAATGAGAGCCCCCTCCCTCCTTCCCACTCACTACCGCTCTAAACTTTTCTTTTTCTGTAGCGTAGCGGTCCCGCCCCCTCCAGCAATAGGCCGGCCACCCGCCTCCCTCCTAATCCTCCCACGCCACCAACGATCGGCACCACCGCTGCCCGATGCAGAGAGGGACACAGAGTGTCTCTCTCTGCATCAGTACCTCTGCCCATCTATTTCTGCATTGCTCCACTTGTGGGGCATGCAGAAATAGCGCAATCTCTCTACTTTTAGCAAGATCGTGGCAGAGAGAGGCCCAGGGCCTAACGACCAGCGCTGTTCTCACGCAGTCTCTACTGCGCATCGTCGCTTGTCGTTAAGGGCTTAAGGCCAAGCATGTTTGTCTCGCGCTGCAGTCTCTACTGTGCATGACTGCATCGGACAAACATACTTGGCCTTTTATCATATAGGATTGTGCATATTTAGATAATGGATGTGAATTGGGATGTTGTGTACAATTGTATACTCTAGCTAATTCATGAGGTATAATTCTGACTTTAGTTTTCCTTGCTTGTAGATTAGTAGGACACAGGCACATGACTGAACATACTAGTTTTGTAAAGGTAAATAATAACGCATCTCAGAGTATTGTTAGGTGCTGGGAATTAGTTATTTTAGTGCTTTTTGACACTATCCTTCTAATGATGCAGTGCACATTGCTCAAAAATGTTGTTCACCTGAGGGAAGATATTCATACTATGTGGTTACTTGGTGTTGACTCATGAAGCAATTGACCATCTTCAGTCAAAGTTGTTTCTAGGTGTGTTCACGTATTGTAATTTTAGTTAAAATATGTTTAATAAGAGACTCTTAATAAGCCTGTGCTTAAAGGCAAAATTAATCTTAAAGGCGCAGTCTACAATAGAATTGTTATTGTTTACAAGAGAGATAATCCCTTTATTACTCATTTCCCAGATTTGCATAACCAACACGCTTATATTAATACACTTTTTACCTCTGTTGTTACCTTGTATCTAAGTGGCCAAATTATTCTGTCGGCATTTATCATTCACTAGAAATGCACCCCCTGCACATTCGCCGCTAGGGGGTTTTAATCATCCTGATCGTATCTAATCGGGATGATTGCTATCCGCCACTTCAGAGGTGGCGGACAAGTTAAGGAGCAGCGGTCTTAAGACTGCTGCTTCTTAACTCCTGTTTCCGGTGAGCCTGAAGGTTTGCGCAGAAACAGCTGCTTTGGGGCCAATACTGGGCTTAATAAATTGGCCCCTAAGCCTCTTCTGATAGCCCCCTGATCCCATGCCTTTTTATTTATCTATTGACTTTCATTTAGTACTGTGTTGTGCTAAATCTTAAATAACTCCTCGGGCGTGAACACAGTTATCTATATGGCCCGCATGAACTAGCAGTCTCCTGTTGTGAAAAGCAAATATCATGTGATAAGAGGCTGTCTATAGTGACTTAGAATCAGGCAGAACTTTAAAGGTTTAAATGTTATAAAGTATGTTAATAGAACAATGTTGGTTGTGCAAAGCTGAGAAATTTGTAGCAAAGGCATTATATATCTTTTTAAACAATTACAATTTTAGTGTAGACTGTCCCTTTAAAGGAACATAATGCCATAACAATGTAATATTGTGTGTATGTATGCTTGCTGATGATTGTGTTTAAGCCCCCCCCCCCCCCGGGATAAAGCACACAGCTAATGTTGTGCCCCAGGTGTTTTTCCAAGTTGGTCTTGAATCATGACATGAAAGGTGATTGCCAGCTAAGTGTATATGCCACTCACAAATGCCGCCTTACTTGTTCCACCTTTCTGCACAATGCATTGCAGCCTGAAAATACTTTTTAGCTAACAAATAATAATGTAAAATTAGAGGTTATATCCTGTAAGTATTACTATACAGCTTTAAATGGCAGGAGGGCAGCTTCAACCTGTCCCTTCTTTCCTTATCAATACCTAGTGCTGATAAGAATCCATGAAGATTACATACTTAATAATAGGTCCAGTCAGTCAGGTTTTCTATATCTGAACTCAATGAGTTTTCTTCAAAGGTGTCTTTATTCTCGACCATAGATGCGATACTTTTTTATCGGCATTACTGAGAGGCTGTTGTCTGTTAAAATGAATGTAAAAGTCTAAGATTCAAATGTTCTGTTTTATTAGTGTTTTATTTTCACACTTTTATATAGAAATAAAGTCTCCCGAGCACCAAATCACCAGTGATTGATGGGTACTTATGACTGACGCTCCTGTTTGGTTCTGATGAAACAGAGCATTTCATTTTTACACTTTTTAATTTAATTACATTTTTTATAGGTTTATGCTAAGGTAGACATCTTGACTCCTAGATCAGAGAGATTGACTGTAGACTGTGGAGAGATTTCATAGACCTTAAAGGGACATTGAACCTATTTTTTTTTTTTTTTCACGATTCAGACAGAGCATGCAATCTTAAACAACTTTCCAATTTACTTCTATTGTCTAATTTGCTTTGTTCTCTTGGTTTCCTTTGCTGAAAAGCATACCTTGGTAGACTCAGGAGCTAGCTGATTGGTGGCTGCACATATTTGCCTCATTGGTTTTCCTGATGTGTTCAGCTAGCTCATAGTAGTGTATTGCTGCTACTTCAACAAAGGATACCAAGAGAATGAAGCAAATGTGATCATATGTTTATCGTTGTATGCTCCGATTCACAAAAGTAAAATGTTGGGTTTATGTCCCTTTTAAGATAAAATATTTTTGTTTGATAAATCCTTTTAGTAAATGTTTAATTTATTTGTTGTTCTGGCAGTAAGAAACAACAGATTTAACCCCTTCTTGGCAGCCAATGGATTAAAAATCTAAGTTCTTTTTGTCATTGTTCAGTTTTGGGGGGCTCAGGGGTTTAGGGTGTTGAATGAAAGCAAAAACCATGAGCTGCAGATATAAAGCAAACAAATGTCTCTAGCTCATATTATTGGCATAAGCTGTAAATATGTTTTTATAGAGGCTGCAAGTTGCAGCAGGAGATTATATAAAAGGAATGTTTGTGTAAGTGTTGCTTTTATAGGGAAATGTTTATTTAAGGTTTCTGTTGTAAAGCAGAAGGCTTTTATGTGAGCTGTGTATTTTATTTCTTTATTTCAGTCTGAGGACCTCAAGGTGCCATGGGTTACCGATTGTGCAAGCTAAGACTGAGTTTCAGTTTATTGCCAACTGGAATAAGTTTATCTTTGTCTCTCCCCCCTCCCCCCTTTCCTCATCATATGGTCTCAGTCCCTTTTAAATGGACACTAAAGTCAAAAGTAAAGTTTCATTATTTAGATAAACATATAATTAAAAAACAAACAAAAAAACTTCCCAATATACTTCCATTTTCAAAATGTGCAGTTTTACGCACACTTTCCGAGGCTCTGGCTCCTATTGGGCATGTGCATATTGTATCAATATATGCAGTTTGTGATTGGCTGATGGCTGTCACATGATATAAGGGGAGAGAAAAATAGATTACATTTGAAATTTGCCCAAAAACATTCTACTGGTCATTTCAAACTCGAACTATGTGCTATTGCATTGTATTTTTATTGTGTATCAGTCAATTAAATTCTACCATATTTAGTGGTCCTTTAATTATAGGTGAACCTGTCTTATATTCTTTATTCTCCCCTTTAGGGGCTGTGTATATCCAGCCCTAGGACTCCCATCCTCTCTTGGCTCTATATCCATGTGTAGTAAGTATTTGATCCAGGGTGTGCTGGATGTATATAAATTCCGTTTTTAAAATACGTTTCTATGCACTTTTTAAGGAAGGTGAATCTATATTATATTGGTTTAATTCATAGAAAACCTATTATCAAATTTGCAATTGTTGCTTGCTGTCCTCTGTTTAAACTTAATTTGATGAGGGCATAATAGGGTAGGCTAAAGATCATACACTATATACATATAACATTGTTACAATCTCAAACAATGCTAAAAAAAAAAACTACTACCGAATATACAGTTATTTGTCTGTCCCTACATATTACACAGTGATTACTTAGCTCAGCTTATTTACATATGGGTTCTAATTAATAATACATCTATTCACGTCCTGTTCTATGTATTAAAAAACAAACAAAAAAAATAATTTGCCCTGCTTAGTTTTGGCAAAGAGCATATTCTCCTTCGTGTACCAATACAGCATAATTAGTTAGTATTGTACTGGATGCTCAGTTTGATCGCCCACATGAAAACTAAACCATTTTGGGCTTCATAAACTTGTGTTCCGCACCATGATCATTAAAGGGACACTGAACCCAAATTTTTTTCTTTCGTGATTCAGATAGAGCATGACATTTTAAGCAACTTTCTAATTTACTCCTATTATCAATTTTCCTTCATTCTCTTGGTATCTCTTATTTTTGGTGAACAACCTGGGTTGTTTTTGCTGATTGGTGGATAAATTCATCCACCAATAAAGTGCTGTCCAGTTTTCTGAACAAAAAAAAATCTTAGATGGCTTTTTCAAATAAAGATAGCAAGAGAATGAAGAAAATTTGATATTAGGAGTAAATTAGAAAGCTGCTTAAAATTGTATGCATCTAAATCACGAAATAAAAAATGTGGGTTCAGTGTCCCTTTAACTGTGACTTGGTCCACCTATTTCACATAGCTCTTTAATTAAGCTAGTGATGATCTTAAATGGGTATACTTTTATTTTTGAGATTCCCAGATACAGTCAGCAATATGTTGACAGTTCTTTTCTATTAAAATGCATATTTTGAACATTCCAGCCCTTGATTAAGAACTATAGTAAATGTTCCGCAGCAATGTCCATGCAATGCAAGTAAACCACTGATGTATCTATGATGTTTTGCATACACGATAAAGGTGGTCATTTAAAGGGACATAGTGTTCCATGTTTTTCCATACCAAAGAGCAGATGTAAAACATGTCAAATATTTGTCCCCTTTGACATAAGTTAAAGGGATGTTGTACTGTAAAATTCTCTCATTTTATGCAAATCTAATCATCCCTAGAGTCTATTAAAATGTTTACAAGTTACTCCTTTACCTTTATTTTGTGATTTGATATAACTGTTGCTGCCCATTTAAACCACAACCTATAATGAAAAATATAAGTACAGTAGTATTTACCATAGAAAAGCTATGTAAAGAGAAAAGTAGTAAAAAAATTTTTTGAATTGCTCTCTAAGTATGGACCTTTTTTGTTTCTACAGAAAGAGATAAGGTAATTATATTTCTGTGTGCAAAGATAAGAACGTATGGTCTTCCCGCAAGCTCAAATGGGTTGTGGTTTCAACTTAAATGTTTTTTTTTCAACTTTATACCTAGGTATGTAAAACTATTGCTCACTGGCTGATTGGGAAAACTCTCAGGGGAAAAAAATTGGTTTATTCAGCAAAGGAGTAACCATTAAAAAAAAAAAAAGCTAAGATCTGTAGTACATTTTTAAAACATTTTCTCAGACGAAATATAGAACATTTATGAGTACAATTTCCCTTAAGAACTGACAATTTTTCTCAAAATTGTTTACTGTGAAAATATTTGCTCGTATATCTCTCTTCTGCAGCGTATATGTTTGTGATTGGCTGATGTCTGTGTTACATGATACAGTCAGCAAGAGAAATGGAAGTAACTGAATTTAGTCTGATTTTCAAATGAGTAGTATTTTTTTTTTTTTATGGTGTATTAATGGTCCACTGCAGGCAAGCAGAAATGTTGTGTTTGAAGGGAATATATTTGTGAAGGCTTGAATAGAAAGTGTTAATTTTCCATGGACATATGTGCATATGCATTTTTGCACGCATTCTCTCATATTTTGTCTCCCTCAAAGGTGACTGCATGCCTGTGTGCACGGTGGAAGTGGACGCTTGGTGTTCCCGACAGGGGAAGTTCTTAAATGCAGCTGTGAAAACAGTTAACAACCTACAGCAGTTTTCTCACTTTCTCTGCAAACAACTGCACACAGAATCTTAAAATTATTCCTTTCTTACAAGAGAGAATGTTCAACTCAATCAAAGCAAATGCTATGTAAAATTCCAGATACATTTTAGAACATTCACACATTTTTCCAACAGCAGAACTGCAATGAATAGAATGTGGATTTTTTTTTGACTGCATGCCTAAGGTTTATAGACCTTTTTGTAGAATTTACTGCAATAATCTGCATGAGTAGTTAGTTGTTATTTCTGTCCTTGCTGAGATGTTTGCAATCTCAGTTCTTAGTGAAGTAACACACACAGTGAAGAATGCATTAACACACACCAGAAATATAAATATATATATATGTGTGTGTGTGTGTATGTATGTAGACTCTGAGCAGACAAGTGAGCGTGCACGTTTGCTTGCGTACACACATTTTTTAGGTAATATAAACATTCACTCTGCAATAAACTGCATCAGTAATTCTCTGGTATTTCTCCACTGACTGAGAAGATATCAGTCTTAATTCACACAATTTCAAACACATGGGCAGCATATTTTTCTCTGTACAAGCATTGTGAACAGACGTCCACACACAATTTAATTCAGCTATAAATACTTGTGTATGTATATATATATATGTATGTGTGTGTGTGTGTATGTATGTATGTATATATATATATATGTGTGTGTGTGTGTGTGTGTATGTATATGTATATATATATATATATATATATATATATATATATATATATATATATATATATATATATATATATATATATATATATGTGTATGTGTGTGTGTGTGTGTATATATGTGTGTGTATATATATATATATATATATATATATATATATATACACACCTATTTTAAATGTACAATATAGCTCTCCCAAACAACTTTCCAATTTACTGCTATTTTCAAATTTTATTTGTTTTCTTGTTATCCTTAGATGAAACGCAGGGATGTAAGCTCAGGAGTGTGCACGTGTCTACACAGCACTACATAGCAGCAGTTTTGCTACAATGTTATACATTAGCAAGAGCACTAGATGTCCGCACTATTTTCTGTCATTTAGGGTTTCGGGCTTACCTAGGCATCTCTTCAACAAAGAATAACACAAGAACCAAGCAAATTTGATAATAGAAATAAATGGGAAACTTTTTAAAATGATATTCTCTATCCGAATAATGAAATAATTTTTTTTTTTGCGTTTCATGTCCCTTTAAAAACAGTAGAAATACATAATCCAAAAGTGCATATTAAAGACACTGCAATGCACTTACTATGAATCTTAAGTTAGTAATATATTTTTTTACATACATTTCCTTTAATTTGCCAACCCCGTGTACGATATGACAGCCACCAGCACTGTGAACTTTTGCACATGCTCTGTAGTAGCTGTTGTCTTATAAAGTGTGCGTATAAAAGACGATGCATAATTTGCTAAAAGGAGGACAGTAGGAAGTCTCTGCTTGTTAGCAAAATGTAATATACCTCAATGAATTAAAAATGTGGAGCAGAAAAAATTAGGGGCAGTCAAGGTGATCAAATCACTGCGGTTTATGTATATTACTAGCAACCATAGATATACAATTATTGACTTATATGTTGTTGGCAGCCAAGGGGTAAATGACTGTTCACTTGTGAAAAAAAAATAATGGGGAGATTTCCAGTATTTTTTTGGCAATCCTGTTTATGTGGGTTAGATAGATAACCTGCACATATTTATGCTATAATAAAATGCTCTAAGTAACTGCATTTATATTTACAAATTAAAAGAAACCTTTTAATATTTTTGATTTTTTTGTTTTATAAATATATAAAAATGAATAATATTTTCCCAATATTTGAATATTTATGATGTGAATGTGACTTGGCAAATAAGTTATTACACAAACCCAACCCGAAATTCTGTTCCTTCAGCGCCTATATTTAGTGGAACAAAGTAACCACACTCTTCATCTTGAAATGGTAGGTAATTACAGCAAAGTAATAATAAAAATGCAGATACATATTTACTGGCGTCTTGGAATTTTTTTATTATGGAGATGTGGTGAAAACCCTCAATTTGCTATTCCTAGTGCGGTTTGGGGCTTTGCTTATTTCTGCAAAATGGCATTTTTCCTGTCCTAATAAAATGGTATAATAGGGGAAATTTGCTTATTTATATGGAAAGCTAAATATACTGTAATTAAAGTGACAGTATTTCAGTATGTCATAGGCAGCAAAATACTATTCACTTTTTTTTTTTTTTCTTTGGAGAAAATTAAGAAAAGATTTGAGAAGAACATAGACTACAGTAAGCCACTAGAATTTGCAAATGATAAATACATTTTGCAACAGTGTCACTGTTGAACTTATGTGTACACATCAATCTTGTGACATTGCTGCTGGGATTGAAAACTTCCTATCAGTAACCCTAGATCCAACCATAGCTCTCACATCTGTTTCGCCACTTACATGTCTCAAGATCTGTGATCGAAGACATTCCGGTACAGCAGTCTCATGGGTGATAAAATGTGTTAACACTTAAGATTTTGGTGCTCAACATTGTCTGTTAACAGTCCAATGTGGCAATTGTGACTGATGCATATCCTTCCATACGCTGTGTCATATAAACTATTAGATAAATATATATTTCTGTTTACAAATGATTCCTCATAAGCATAACCTTGGTACATCTGTTAAACACATCAATAGGAAATGTTTAAATGTTGTTTCCACCAGTTTCTGGAATGTTGTTAACTGGTTGTAATGTCACTAAATGGTGTTGACTGGACACTGTGTCATCTATCTCAATGCCAAAAGGTTAGAAACTGACTATGATTCAAAGGGACATTAAAGACCCCAAATTTGTAATACAAAATGTTTATTTGCGGTAAGAAAACATCAAAACTTTACAATATACTTTCATTATTTATTTTACCTTTAATTTAACTCTGGAATGTGTGACTTTTCATTACCCTAAGATTCTTTAAAGCAATGGGCCCTCCTGCCATGTTGTAACTTAGTTATTCGAGATTTAAAAAACTGTTGTCTCTATATCTCTTCCACTGAGGGTCCTATTTTTTAATGAGCTGATACAGTAGCTATCTGACAGGGTTTAAAGTCCATGTAATATTGCTACATTACACAGTTAGTGACTCATAATCTGTCCATAGTTGTCCTTATCGGAAAAGGTTACATAAGAGAAACCTAGGTTTCAACATGGCAGTGCCCAGTATTTTAAAGAAAGTTGAACTTTTTACAAATTTCTTCAATATTTAAATAACTAATCTAATCTAAAAAAATACATTACATATTCTCAAGCTAATGTTTGCTTTGAATGCATCATTATTGCTAGAATTTATTTACTGTTTAATGTCCCACTAAAGTGCTTTATTATAACGACCTACAAATTTATGGAGTATGGAGATCCTTAAAGGGCCACTAAACCCAAAATCTTTCTTTCATGATTCACATAGAGAATAGAAATTTAAACAACATTACAATTGACTTCCATAATTTATTTTGCTTCATTTTTTAAATATCCTTATTTGAAGAAAAAGCAATGTACATGGTGAGCCAATCGCATGATGCTTCTATGTGCAGCAACCAATCATCAGCTAGTGACCATATCTAGATATGCTTTTCATCAAAGAATTTCAAGAGAATAAAACAAATTAGATAATATAAGTAAATTAGAAAGATGTTTAACATTGCATTCTCTTTCTAAATCATAAAATAAAAAATGTAGGTGGCATGTCCCTTTAACCTTTTGAACTGTTTTTCATCTCCATATAATTTACCTAAAATGACAGTCTAGTCAAAATTAAACTTTCATGATTCATATAGGGCATGCAATTTTAAACAACTTTCTAAATTACTTTTATCATCAAATTAGCTTTGTTCACTAGGTATTCTTTGTTGAAAGCGAAACCTAGGTAGGCTCATATGCTAATTATCTGAATGCATTTGACAGTTTTTCAGTTAGACAGTGCTAGTTCATGTGTGCCATATAGATAACATTGTGCTCACTCGTGGAGTTATTTATGAGTCAGCACTGATTGGCTAAAATGCAAGTCTGTCTAAAGAACTGAAATAAGGGGGGCAGTTTGCAGATGCTTAGATACAAGGTAATGAAAGGGGTAAAAAGTATATTAATATAAGTGTTAGTTATGCAAAACTGGGGAATGGATAATAACGGCATTATCTTTATAAACAATAACAATTTTGCAGTAGACTGTCCCTTTAAAAACTGTTGCTGCGGATGTTGTATTAACCCTTTGCTGCTGTTGTAGGTTCTGGGCTCCCAATCAGGGAGCAGGACAACGCAGAGTTTGGAGGCTTCGAGTGATATTTGCGGCTCATGCTCGCTCACAGACAGTCAGATGGGGTTGCTCGTAGAGTGGTGCGCAAGAGGCGGTTACACTGACAAGATGCTGTTGCTCTTCCTGATTCTGGTCAGCTTGACAAAGGCTCGTCCGTCATACAGTCTGGTTGAAGACACTACTTTGGAACCTGAAGGTAAGAAGGGCTCAAAGGGCAGGGCACCCTCATCTTTTGTTTATCATTCTGTTTCATTGCTGTAACAAAAAACAACAACTATAAAGTGGGATATACTTAATAGAAATCACCATTTCAAAAGGATTTTACCTTAACCTTTTATTATTAATTCATTAATGCAGTGTCCATTACTTCCTGTCACAGGCTGGGGTCTCTACAGGAAGGCACAGGAATCGTGTTGCTAGAAGAGACACTATAAAATAGCTTAAAGTCAGTTTATAGCCCATAATCAGTAGAGGGCTTCTGCTGCAAAAATCATGTGACATTAGAACTTAGGTTTTGTAATGTCTGCGTGCTTATTTAGCTATAGAGGCTACACTGAGAATTTCTAAGTTCGCATTTTGCAAGAAAACAAATGGCTTTTTTTTTGCTTTTTTTACACAATCTGTTTTTTTATGTTTACTTTGATTTTGTTTGTCAATTTAATCACTGCAGTGATTGTAATACCCTCATACATGTAACCTACCCTTATTGCACTTGTTAGCATATATATTGTAATATACCCTATGGTTTTATTAGACTTGTACAGCGCAGCAGAACCTGTTGCCGCAGCCGCTTTATACGTAGTAGTAGTAGTAGTAGTAGTAGTAGTAGTAGTAGTAGTAGTAGTAGTAGTAATAATAGCTTTAGAAAGAAAAAATGCAGTGCACATTCCACATATAATTTATAGAATGTTTTTTACATTGTGCTTTGAATCATCATTTTACATTCATATAACTGAACAAGCAGTTAAATATGCTGGACTTAAAAAATGTAAAGTAAAAACAGTTTAAGTTTTTTAAATTGAAAAATCTTAATGATCGGTAGTTGAAAGATACTTCCTATTACAGCTTGGGTTCTTCCTTCCACTGCTCATTGGCCGATAGGTACTTCTATTATATTGCTCATTTGTTGATAGGTACTTTCTGACTACTGCTCATTTTTCGATAGGTACTACCTATTACTGCTCATTGGCTAATAGGTACTTCTGACTACTGCTCATTGGCCAATAGGTTCTTCCTATTACTGCTTATTGGCCGATAGGTTCTTCCTATTACTGCTCATTGGCCGATAGGTACTTCCTATTACTGCTCATTGGCCAATAGGTACTTCCTATTACTGCTCATTGGCCGATAGGTACTTCCTATTACTGCTGATTGCTTGGTACTTCTGACTACTGCTCATTGGCTGATAGGTACTTCCTATTACTGCTCATTTGCTGATTGTTACTTCTGACTACTGGCTGATAGATAAAAATTAACATTAGGAGAAATTACACATGTATTTAACTGTAAAGATCTTTTGTTTATTACACATTTTCAATCCTGCTCTTTTATATGCATGACAGAAAATGTTATGGTATGATGTCCCTTTAATTATCTTATTTCACAAAATGATTTTTGAAACCAAAAATTAATATAAAGAACCAGCAATCTGAATTTTGTTTATTGCTTTTGTCTTATCTTCATTTTAAACTGTTTTTATTTAGCAACATGTCGGTATTTGACTTTTGTGTAGCTGACCCAGTCCAGGTCTAGAAGCTATATATCCCATGTGCTTGGTGGTTCCGTTTTTTGTGCTCTTAAAAAAGATGTGGTGGTCGTTTGGACATATTTTGCTAAAACCTGACATTTTTGTTATGGAGGTGAGCATGGTCTGAGTTCTTAAAGGGATAGTCGAGTCAAAAATAAACTTTCATGATTCAGATAGAGCATCAATTCTAAGTAGCTTTCTGATTTACTCCTATTATCATTTTTTCTTCGTTCTCTTGGTATCTTTATTTGAATGTAAGCTTAGGAGCCGGCCCATTTTTGGTTCAGAACCTGGGTAGCGCTTGCTGATTGGTGGCTACATTTATACACCAATCGGAAAGTGCTTCCCAGGTGCTGAACCAAAAACGGGCCGGCTCCTATGCTTACATTCTTGCTTTTTCAAATAACGATAACAAGAGAACGAAGAAAATTGATATTAGGAGTAAATTAGAAAGTTGCTTTAAATTGCTTCTGAATCATGAAAGTTTAATTTTGACTGGACTATTCCTTTAATAAAAAATAAAATAAAATGCATGAAAGGGGGAGAAAAGAACAAATGTATAATAAGAAATTTTATTTTACAATCTCAAAGTTTGATTTTTAAAGGGACAGTAAACATCTTGTAATTACAAGACATTTCTGTTGTGCTGCTATTGAACAACATATTAGCCAATTCTTAATGTTTTTTAAAACAAATTTATCTTCCTTTATTACTGCGATTTATTTATCAATAGCCAAACTCTGTTGTATTCCTCAGCCGGAACCTGTGCTTTAGTCCACAGTGTTAGTATAGAGTGCATTGTTTTGCAGTTGTTATGTGTTATAACCCATTAGGGACATATTTGTAGCAGAGTTAGCCTTAAAAAGTCAGCAGGGTGCAGTTTAAGTTCTGGGAATTAGAAATTGCTTAATTTTCAGAGCTAAATTACATGAAAAGGGAGCAAAAGAAACAATCACATTATATTGCAAACCTGTTTCATTACACATAACTAAACAATTTATAAACACACATCAAGGTGTTTACTATCATTTTAAGAAGTTTTGAGGCTAAAGCCTCTTGTACACATTTGCAAACATATGTTATGGTTTTAAGGTTTGAATAAGTAGGTTTATATCTACAGACAAACAATTGCATAGCCATTTATTTATTTTATCATCTGGCATTCAGTCTGCAGAATACTAAGCACACACGAATACAACGTTGACACCCTTGACCAGCTGATTAACAAATACAAGGTTCCATACTTAGGCTTTTTGTTTATACTCTGCAACTTACTTTTGCATGAGCAACCAATGGAACTATGGGAGTAAGTCACAGGTGCCCACATTTCCCGGGTCTAAAACACCGGTATCAAAGATGATTTTTGTATTGAAAAAAGACGAAAGAATAAAGTTTATTATAAAGTTATAAATCAGATATTCTGTCCCTTTTTTGATTTGCTGCAAAACTATATTTTTCTTCTCCATGTACTGTGCGTTACAACAATGCTACATCCTATTACATTATATAAAAGACAAAACAAAGGGTCGCCTCTTTGTTTTGTCTTTTATATAGTATCTCTGGACCATTGTTGGTGAGGAGGAGGCTGCCATCGTTGGGAAGAAAGATAAACATCTTAATCTGAAATTGAACTTTCCTTTAACATGCCAAATTGCTGGCAATTCTAATTGTATTTATATGCTCTTATATCATTGTGGTTATTACTAGCTATTGATTAGCGCTCACCCTTTTGTTGTTTAGATCCTATTACATTAAAGGGATATAAAAATGAAACTTGCATGATTTAGGTAAAACATGTCATTTTAAGACACACTTAAATTCCACTTCTTTTTTTAAACGTTCTCTTGGTATCCCTTGATGAAAAATAATACGCAGATATCCTACACTAGTGGGAGCTAGTTGCTGATTGGTGCCTTCACACATTGGTCTCTTGTGATTGGCTAACTATATGTGTTCAGCTAGCTGCTAGTAGTGCAACAGTGCTCCTTCAGCAAAGGATAACAAGAGAATGAAGCAAATTTGATAATAGAAGTACATTGGAAAGTTGTTTAAAATTGTATGTTCTATCCAAATCATGAAAGAAAATGTTGGAGTTTCCTGTCCCTTTAATTGCTACATTGTTTGTGTTTCAGAAAAGAGCTACTCATTTGTAAATTAAGTCACATAAAAACAGGCTCAAAAGAATAGTGGCTTTAGAACAAATGCCCTTTAGCATGAATCTGCTTGTTTGTTTGTGTCAGACAGTATCAGCGAGTCTTTAACCCTTTAAGCTGCAGTCCATTGTTTAGAAGTCAGGGGTCTAATGCAGAGTTTAAGATCCTTCAGTTAGTTTTATAGATAAAGTTCAACAAATAAATGGACAAAGAGCCAAATAACCTAAATCTATTTTTTAGCTACAATCCTCAATTACCAAATCTGTTTTGCACATAAAAGAGCACAATTTAAAGGGACATAAAACCCACACTTTTTCTTTTTTTCTTTCATGATTCAGATACAGCATGCAATTTTTAGCAACTTTCTAATTTACTCCTATTATAATTTTTTCTTTGTTCTCTTGCTATCTTTATTTGAAAAAGCAGAAATGTAAGCATAGGAGACGGCCCATTTTTGGTTCAGCACCTTGGTAGCGCTTGCTGATTGGTGACTACATTTAGCAAACTTATCCTTTGGCATATATTTCCCACTGGCTGGTAAGGACAGAGCCCGCATCTTTATTGGCTGATATTGACATTCCCTTTCTAATTTACTTCTATTATTAAAATGTGCACAATTGTTTTATATGCACACTTTCTGAGGCACCGGTTGCTAACAAGCATGTGAAAGAATTCATCCAGTACAAACATATATGCATTGTCATTGGCTGTCACATGATACAAGTGGGAAATTCAGACTGTGTTATTGCACTGTTGTGTATTTGTTCAGTATGCAATTGTACTGTCCCAAAAAAATATGAGCCACTGATTCTGGCAGGAATACGTGAGGACTGGAGTTAAAAAAAACACTGGTCTCTAATGTTTACAATTTGTAGAGAAATTTGATCAAAGTGTGAGATAACTTTGCATTAAAAGTATGTCTAAAATGCAGTATCTGCATTCACCCGTTACATAAACATACTTTGAGATTAAGGTAACAGGCAATCTTAGGACATTTTTTGACTTGATGAGAAATGTGTGACACTCATATGCCCCCCCCCTCCCCCAGACACTGTTGCACCCCAATGCCTGAGGTGATCTTGTGAAAACAGAGGTACATGGCAACAAGTGACTACAATAAATATCTCTTGATGGGTCATCTGAGAAGAACTGGTGTTTGTCCTTCTGTCCTTCTTTAGTCCTGTCTGTCTGAGATGCACAGTGACCTAGGTTTAGAAGGTATGGGAGTAATGTTACCCATCCTGTTTTTGGTGTCTAAAGATGGAGCCACGCCTGCATGGCTAGAATTCTCCTCCAGGGGCAAGAACCTTGTAGGGCTGACCGGGATATTTGCCCTGACATACAAGGATATAATTCTGGTTACACAAAGGGTTTGCCTTAAAGGGACATGAAACCCAAAATTTTTCTTTCATGATTTAGATAGAGAATACAATTTTAAACAACTTTCTAATTGACTTCTATTATCTAATGTTTCATTCTCTTTGTATCATTTGTTGAAGGAGCAGCAGTGCACTACTGGTTTCTAACTAAACACATGGGTGAGCCAATGACAATTTATGTGTATGTATTTATATATATATATATATGCATCCACCAATCCGCAACGAGAACCTAGGTTCTTTGCTGCTCCTGAGCTTGCCTACGTAAATATTTCAGCAAAGGATAACAAGAGAAAGAAGCAAATTAAATAATAGAAGTAAATTGGAAAGTTGTTTAAAATTGTATCGTCTATCTGAATCATGAAAGAAAAAATTGGGGTTTTATACGGGCAGAACGCTATTTGGCTGAGAGGTGACGTTTCCACCTCTTAGCCAATAGCCGTGCGGGAAATACAGCTTGGTGCCAGGTTTTGCGGCGCCAAGCTGTATTTCCCGCACTGCTATTGGCTAAGAGGTGGAAACGTCACCTATCAGCCAAATTGCGTCCTGCCGTGGGCTGCCTTTAGAAGCTCAGCGCAGCAAACGCTGCTAACAAATAAAGGGGCTTTCAGAATGAAGTATTTTATACTTCATGAATGAAAGTCCCCTTTATTTGTTACGATTGTAAATCCTAGCGTTTCCTAAATGCTAGGATTTACCATCACTTTAAGCTACACAAATAACCCAGAATTTTCCACTACACATTGAAGCGAGCATGTCTGAAACATTACACATCATGCATTTATTTATTTTGCACTGAAAATAAGTGAAATGAAGACTAAACATTTTACGTGTGATTCTGCTGCACAGGCTGATCACACTTTTTTTTTAAATCACTCAATGGTGTCTTAGCTTTACTGGTTTGTTGTACACAAAAAATAATAGTGCAATCAAAACATGCATCAATATTTTAACTAACGGGGGAAGGGGGGGGGGTCTATTGTCAGTGCTGCATAATAAATCTAAGTTTATTACCCTTTAAATCTCCACAAACTATTTTTATTATGTACCTGTTTCTTTAAAATCTGTTAAAATCTGTGAAAGGAGATGTAGGCTTACTGCTTTAAAGTGAAACACTTCTATACTTAAAATGTCTGCTACAAGTGGTTGTTGGGAATTAAATGGCTGCCAGGTGTCTGGTATGTCACTCAAATGGCCATTAAAATATATGTGAAAAATAGACACATAAATGTGGTTAGATCAGGATTCCCAGGAATTGTGATTATAATCATCCATATTTGTAGGTCTTTTAAAGGGCCACTAAAGTCAAAATTAAAGGGACATTTCAGTAAAAATATAAATGCACATAGCTGAATTACATATTTGAATAGAAACATATTTGCAGTATTGGAAAAATGCTTCTAGTAAAAGTTATCACTGTTTTAGTGTTAGCAGTTTTCTCTGCACGTGCACGAGAAGCATAGCTAGATATTGTCAGTGCACCATTTTAAATACTTTGTTGCTCAGAGCATTAGTGGGGTTTGTATCATGTCAGCACTTAACAAATTGAGTCATTACCTGATGGCACAAGCACCTCAGGCTCTCTGAGCAAGTGCTGTGTTTAAAATGCTGGTGCACGGTGCATACTTAAATACACTTTTGAAACAGCTATAGCTTTTACTAGAAGCATTTTTGCTAATGCATGTAAATTACAAAAATGTTTCTACTCAAAACTGAAATGTATCCAAGCGGATTCCAATTTTGGCTGGAATGTCGCTTTTAAAGTTTCATGGTTCAGATAAAGCATGCAATTAAAAAACAAACAAAAAAAACCTTTCAATAAACTTCAATCTTCAAAAAGTGCACAATGTTTTTATAAGCACATGATCCAGCTCCTACCAAGCATGTGAGAGAGTGCACAGTATATACATAGGATTGCCAGGTGTTCAGTATTTAACCAGACCGTCCAGTATATTAGCAGGCTGTCCAGTAAACTCTATACAAAAATACTGGACACAAAGCATTTATGCAAAGAAAAAATGAGTGTATACTGTCCCTTTAAAGGGACAGTCTACATTAGAATTGTTATTGTTTTAAAAGATAGATAATCTCTTTATTACCCAATCCTCAGTTTTGCATAACCAGCACAGTTGTATTAATGTACTTTTTACCTCTGTGATTACCTTGTATTTAAGAACCTTCTTCCAGCCCCCTGATCACATGACACTGACTGTTTATTATCTATTGACTTGCCTTTAGCATTGTGTTGTGCGAAATCTTAAATAACGTTCTGACCCAGAACTCAGTGTTATCTATGTGGCCCACGTGAACTATCAAGTCTTTTGTTTTGAAAAGCAATTTAAAAAGCATGTGATTAGAGGCAGCCCTCATGGGCTTAGAAATTAGCATATGAGCCTACCTAGGTTTAGTTTCAACTAAGCATACCAAGAGAAAAAATCTAATTTGATGATAAAAGTAAATTGGAAAGTTAATTAAAATTACATGTCCTATCTAAATAATGAAAGTTTAATTTTGACTAGACTGTCCCTTTAAATGTCAAGTATTTTTAAAGTCCTCTAAGTGCCATCTACATTTAAAGGGTCTTCTATGCCTCTATTGATTACAAATATGGCCAAAAGCTGTGCATTTTATTTTATGTGCTACAGGCAGCCGTGGGGGATGTTAAATCATTGCTGTGTGTGTGCTCCTGGCATCTAAGGGGTTCAAATCATCACTATCCCAGAGGCAGAACTTTTTTTTAACTTTCTGCTGTAAAAAATTTAGTGAAAAATTTTCTGCAGGTTATTTTTAAATCAAATGTAATTTTAAATTAGGCAGTTACACTAAAGCACCAGTTCAATTGCAACGTGTTAGTTAAATGGAGAATAATGCAATAGTTAAAGTTTTATAATATAGTGCAGTAGTTGAAAATTGTATTGCAAATTAGCTGCAGACATAGGAGTAGTAATAAAAAAAGGTGCATTGCTCATACAAACGTCTTACATTAAGAAAAAAACAGCTTTGCAGATAGTTAAAGGCTAGGGGGATGGGCTTGAAACAATCTCTGAGAGCCAATCAATCAATGCACTATTGCAAATTTCACTGTTCACTTAAAACAGTACTTTGCTCGGGATGAACTGTGATAAGGAAAACTTAGAGACAGTGCAGCCAGAGAACAGATCTGTTTGAAGAGAACAGCCTAATATGGAGCAGCACTGAAAAGTTAAATCGCTAACAATTCCTGCATGTATCCTGTTCTTTCTGCAGACATGCTGCATTTTCTGCGATGACATCTCAGATCACTGCATGTTCTGCCTTTGGGACCACTATATACATGTGTTCCTGGCAGCTAAGGGGATAAAATGACTGCTGAGTTGTGAAAATATAGATGTTGGGATCAAAGGTGGGGCATAAGGTTGAGCTTTTAGGGCGACATTGTATGACGTCACCTACCACCTTTAGGTTGTCTGGTATTTTATGGCGCACACCTGGTAACCCTATATAGGTATATGCATTTTGTGATTGGCTAATTGCTGTCACATGCTTAATTTTACACCTGAATAATCTGCTCCAGTGCGGCGGTCCATTATTGGGAGCTAGTTGATTGCATCTGATGAGCCAATGACAAGTGGAATATATGTGCAACAACAATCACCAGCTAGCTGACAGCAGTGTGTTGCTTCTCCTGAACCTACTACAGTATGCTTTTTTTAAAGGATACCAAAAGAACAAAGTAAATTGTATACTAGACATAAATTGAAAAGTCTTTTTAAAATTGTGTGTTTTATCTGAACCATGAAAGTTTAATTTTGTATTTCATGCACGTCCCTTTTAAGCAAAATCATAGGAAATGGTGAAATTGACAAGTTTGAGAGCTGCTTCTTTTAAAACGACATTAAAATAATTTTTACTTTATGCTTTGTACAGAATATCGACATTCAAAATAAATGGTGTAAAAACATTTCTGTTTTATTAACATAATATGCATGGTTTTGCAGTCCAGGGATATACTCTTGGATAAGTCTCTAGAGCCTCTTTATTTTACTGTCTTTACTATGGCCAACGAGTGGCAGATATAAAGAGGTTCCTGTTGCAACTCTGTAGCTTGTTACAGGGTCAGTAATCTTTACACAGCAAGATGGACTCCATCCTTTCTGTAAGCAGTGGGCCACCCTCCCCCACACTCACAATTTTTAGAAGCAAATTACATGAAAAGAGGACAAAATAAATACTAAAGGCAACTTATTTGAACACATTTGCATTGTGCTATTATAGATTAACTGTAGTAAGAGTAAGGATGGAATTGTATGACTTTGTGAGTCACACTGCTCTCGTCTTCACCTATTGGGAAATGAGTACATTACTTTTCACTACAATAAAATCCCAATCTAATTTAGCATCACTACAGGAGCTGCACTATAGGAACGTCACTCACCTGCGGCAGACATCTGCCATTTTAATTCCTTAATGGCTAAAATCCTTTTTAAAAAGCAATTTGACTCAATTGCGTAATGGGAACTGATATAATTACGGATAGCTTTCAATAATCTGGGCCAATTATTTTAATGGAGTAACTGAAGCAGCAGCGGTGACAATGCTGCAGTGATCAGGATGTATTAGTATCTGTACAACTTCAGGATCATGGATTCTAACCCAGCATAGCAAACTCAGGATTTTTTTTTTTTCCTTCCAAGGTTGATAAATTATAGCGTGCCCCAGATGATAAGATTGGATGCCACAGCCGTAGCTGGTATTAAGTTTTTGTTTTTTTCTTTAGTTTTTTTCTTTTGGTTTTAAACTAAATTACTGCTGAGAAAATATTTAACCAGTTTTTGTTCTTCAACAAGTTATATGGTTAATAAAATATCTGCTTCACTTGAATACTCACTCAATAAGTCATTATCTTCTATCAGGACTTTTGTCAACCCTTTGTCATGTGCTTGATTGCTCCAAGTTATGGAAAAACTTGGAAAGGACTTAAAAAGTCAGGACAGGAATTAAACTTGGTTTGCTTTTGTATATCTTACCATCTACACTGGGTATGCCTTGGGTGCATTTTAAATCATCTGGACATAATGTTTTCCAGTATATGTATGAGGGTACTTATGTATTTGCGGTGAATAATTCAGTACATGGACAGACAAATGTTAGGCATCCCGGGATAGGTATGGGTATACAGCTTTTACATCCTAGGCATGGGTACAGAAGGCATCTCTGGCTAGGCATGGGTATGCAGTCATTCCAGCCTAGGCATGGGTACAGCAGGCATCTCTGGCTAGGCATGGGTATGCAGTCATTCCAGGCTAGGCATGGGTACAGCAGGCATCTCTGGCTAGGCATGGGTATGCAGTCATTCCAGGCTAGGCATGGGTACAGCAGGCATCTCTGGCTAGGCTTGGGTATGCAGTCATTCCAGGCTAGGAATGGTTACATCAGGCATCAGCTGGGCATTGGTATGACAGGCATCCCTGGCTTAGGCATGGCTATACAGCTATTCCAGCCTAGGCATGGGCACCGCGGGCATATATTTACAGCAGGCATAGCCAGCTGGGCATGAGTACAACTGGCATCCCTGGTAAGGTTTGGATATGCATACATTCTAGCCTAGGCATCAATACAGGGGCTTGGGTAGAGCAGGTGCATGTGTACAGCAGGCATCCCCAGCAGGGCATGGGTACAGCAGGCATCCAAAGCTAGGTATGGGTATGCAGACATTTGAGCCTAGGCATCCGTAAAGGTGCATGGGTGCAGCAGGCATCACCAGCTGGGCATGGGTACAGCATCTCTGGCTAGAAATTGGTATGCAGACATTCAAGCCTAGGCATGGGTACAGCAGGCATCCCTGTATGGGTATGCAAACATTAGAGCCTAGGCATGGGTACAGCAGGTATCCCTGACTTGTTATGGGTATGCAGACATTCAAGCCTAGGCATGGGTACATCAGGTATCCCTGGCTCGTTATGGGTATGCAGACATTCAAGCCTAGGCATGGGTACAACAGGTATCCCTGGCTCGTTATGGGTATGCAGACATTCAAGCCAAAGCATGGGTACAGCAGGTATTCCTGGCTCGTTATGGGTATGCAGACATTCAAGCCAAAGCATGGGTACAGCAGGTATTCCTGGCTAGGTATGGGTATGCAAACATTAGAGCCTAGGCATGGGTACAGTAGGTATCCCTGGCTCGTTATGGGTATGCAGACATTCAAGCCTAGGCATGGGTACAGCTAGCATCCTTGGCTAGGTATGGGTATAAAGACATTCAAGCCTAGGCATGGGTACAGCAGGCATCCTTGGCTAGGTATGGGTATGCAGACATTACAATGCATACAGAAATGGTGAGTTACCACCTTGGAACAGCCTCCTTTAGCCCAATTGTACATTTTATAGAGAACTTTCCTGTAGCATATACCATATGGTTACCAGGCCATAGAACAAGCCACTGAGCTTTTGTTCTTTCATGGCAGGTTGCTTATTTTTCTGTATGTATGGGGAAAGTCTCCCTAAGGGTGATGGGAGACACCTGATGTGGACTCCTTACCCAATGTGCCTAGAGGGATATGGCTGAATCTCACTAATGAGGCCTAAAGGAGGTTAAAACCGTCGTCTTTGTTGCAATTTCCCTTTTTCAGAGGATAATTTCCTGGTATTTCGGGGCTGGACTGACCTTGTTAGGCGGAATCAGACTGATATTCTTCAGGAGAAGTTCTCCTCTGTGAAAAGCACAATTGGGCTAAAAGAAGCTACTCCCAGGTGGTAATCGGGCCATAGAACAAGCCAATGAGCTGTTGTTAATTGCTGGCAGAACTGCTTCTCTTTCTGTTTGTATGCAGACATTCCAAATTGGGCATGGGTAAAGCGGGCATCCGTAGATCAGCATTAGTACAGCAGGCATCTTTTTCTGGAATCCCCAGATCGGCATTGGTATAGTAGCCATCGCCATCTGAGTATGGGTTTGGCACATATTTCTTGCTGCCCTTATATAAGCCAGGTGTCCTGAATGGGCATGGGTACAGAAGTTTTCTTGAAAGGGCATGGATCTCACAGCCATCACTGACTGATCTTGGGTGCAATAGGCATTGCATGCTGTGGACATTTATACAGTAGAGAGATGAGTTTCCATGGTATAATAACCAGACGTTTATAGCTTAAATTTAGTTTTTGCCATATCTCTTATTCCCTGTACCCTAGATGTATGTTCCTCCTGGGTACTGCCTTCCAGCTGTTGTTTTCATGTCTTGTTAAACACATAAATATCATAAAATGTTGTGTACTCCATTATACTCTTGTGATACCTTGTATCTAAGCATCTTCTGACAGCCCCCTGATCACATGACACTGACTATTTATTATCTATTGACTTGCATTTAGGATTGTGTTGTGCTAAATCTTAAATAACGTTCTGACCCAGAACACAGTGTTATCTATGGGGCCCACAGTCTTTTGTTTTGAAAAGCATTTTAAAAAGCATGTGATTAGAGGCAGCCCTCATGGGCTTAGAAATTAGCATATGAGCCTACCTAGGTTTAGTTTAAACTAAGAATACCAAGAGAAAAAAGCTAATTTGATGATAAAAGTAAATTGGAAAGTTAATTCAAATTACATGTCCTATCTAAATAAGGAAAGTTTAATTTTGACTAGACTGTCCCTTTAAATGTCAAGTATTTTTAAAGTCCTCTAAGTGCCATCTACATTTAAAGGGTCTTCAATACCTCTATTGATTACAATTATGCCAAAAGCTGTGCATTATTTTTATGTGCTACAGGCAGCCGTGGGGGATGTTAAATCATTGCTGTGTGTGTGCTCCTGGCATCTAAGGGGTTCAAATCACCATTATCCCAGAGGCAGAACTTTTTTTTAACTTTCTGCGGTAAAAAATTTAGTGAAAAATGTTCTGCAGGTTATTTTTAAATCAAATTTAATTTTAAATTAGGCAGTTACACATTGCAATTGAACTGGTGCTTTAGTGTAAGTTAAATGGAGAATAATAGGTATGGGTATGAAGACATTCAAGCAGGCATCCTTGGCTAGGTATGGGTATGAAGACATTCAAGCCTAGGCATGGGTACAGCAGGCATCCTTGGCTAGGTATGGGTATGCAGACATTACAATGCATACAGAAATGGTGAGTTACCACCTTGGAACAGCCTCCTTTAGCCCAATTGTACATTTTATAGAGAACTTTCCTGTAGCATATACCATATGGTTACCAGGCCATAGAACAAGCCACTGAGCTTTTGTTCTTTCATGGCAGGTTGCTTATTTTTCTGTATGATGGGGAAAGTCTCCCTAAGGGTGATGGGAGACACCTGATGTGGACTCCTTACCCAATGTGCCTAGAGGGATATGGCTGCACCTCACTAATGAGGCCTAAAGGAGGTTGAAACCGTCGTCTTTGTTGCAATTTCCCTTTTTCAGAGGATAATTTCCTGGTATTTCGGGGCTGGACTGACCTTGTTAGGCGGAATCAGACTGATATTCTTCAGGAGAAGTTCTCCTCTGTGAAAAGCACAATTGGGCTAAAAGAAGCTACTCCCAGGTGGTAATCGGGCCATAGAACAAGCCAATGAGCTGTTGTTAATTGCTGGCAGAACTGCTTCTCTTTCTGTTTGTATGCAGACATTCCAAATTGGGCATGGGTAAAGCGGGCATCCGTAGATCAGCATTAGTACAGCAGGCATATTTTTCTGGAATCCCCAGATCGGCATTGGTATAGTAGCCATCGCCATCTGAGTATGGGTTTGGCACGTATTTCTTGCTGCCCTTATATAGGCCAGGTGTCCTGAATGGGCATGGGTACAGAAGGTTTCTTGAAAGGGCATGGATCTCACAGCCATCACTGACTGATCTTGGGTGCAATAGGCATTGCATGCTGTGGACATTTATACAGTAGAGAGATGAGTTTCCATGGTATAATAACCAGACGTTTATAGCTTAAATTTAGTTTTTGCCATATCTCTTATTCCCTGTACCCTAGATGTATGTTCCTCCTGGGTACTGCCTTCCAGCTGTTGTTTTCATGTCTTGTTAAACACATAAATATCATAAAATGTTGTGTACTCAATTATACTCTTGTGATACGAAGGATATAAAACTTAGCCAGCAATATTATTTTTTTTCTTCTCTATATACAAACACAGCGTTATGGCTCAGGTTAAGAAATGATCACATTTTCTTGGAATATAAAACAATCCTCTCGATTTAGCTGTAACTTAATCTTTCAGATTTTTTAGAAAATATTCTGTCAAAGTCTCGTTTTATATTCTCCATCCAGATATAAACTGTCAAGAAGTAAAACAAAAAAAGTATGAAAACTCATTTTGAAAAGGAGAGTTGCTGAAATATGATCATCTTTTTGATGTGCAGCTGGATTCTGAGGATGTTTCCCCATAGTATATATAGGTGACTTTGTCTGGACATGTTATTTGGTGCTTAAGTATGAGTGGAAGGGACAGAGTGCCCATCCCTATATAAACACCCTTATATAAACACACAGAGCTTGTGCAGTCGACTTCTATAGTTGTGTATTGAGAAGACACCAGCCGTAACAAAGAACAGCCTGCGCAAAACTCTCCCTCCTGCTGGATACACATTACAGGGGCCCAGGAAGGTGCTGTACACCTGTATCCCGGCCTTCTCTGCCTAGGCTTGTCTAGTGATTCTGTTAGCTCAGAGAGGTGAGCAAGAGGAACATATTTATTTTTTTAAAAGGGACATAGTTAAAATTACATTTTCATTATTCAGTTATGGTGCACAATTTAAATAAATATGTTTTACTTTGTTCTTTTAGCATTGTTTGTTGAAGAGGATACGGAACTAATATCATGATTTGTGCATGTGTCTTGCAAACATTGCTATCATATAGTTGTCAAGACACACTTTTTTAAATTTATTTTTATGATCCACCTCTGGTTAAATACACTGGTTAAAATGATATATAGAGGCTGATTAAAGAGATATGAAACTCAATATTTATTTTGTTCTCTCCCCCCCCCCCCCTGCAATTTATCTCCTAAATTGTGTTTTTTAACACTGCCAGACATCCTGGAATCTATCCTGTAGACTTCAGACAGCTGACCCAGTAACATTTTACACAGCAATTGCTTGATCAGTGCAGAGCCCATTTATCTCCAGTTGGCTGCAGGAAAGGAGATCAGATAAATGTGCTCAAGGCATTTCACGGATAGCAAAAACAAAAGGGAAAATTATTTATTTTATATTCACATATTTTGCAATTCCTGATATATACTGTATTATACTTATACAAATATGACAATAATATCCCTTTAACAAAGACTTATCCTGGCCAGTGACTGCTCTTTGTATTCGGTTTTGTATGTTGGATAAATCCACTATATATAGCACTCATGATTTAATGCTACTAAGTTCCAGCATGATAGAAAAGCGCTGGTATGGCTCTTACTTTGTGGGTTATAAATCTATAATAGTTACTTTTCCTAGAGCAGTTAAGAAAAAAATCTTTGAGTAGAAATAATACCTTTCCTAGCACGCTGAGTAAAGAAGCAAGCTACATGCGTAAGTCCCATTGCCTTCTATGGGCATGTTCAGACAATTCGAGATCACAATTCTCTTCCCTTTGGTATAGTGAATTCCATAATATAGGGAACTTATTGTGTATCAGCTGCTACTAATTAAAACAATGCAGTAACAGCTATTAATATGGTTAATACCACTTCTACAATATAATATGTAGCCTTGTTTAGTTATAGGGGGAAAAATTCAAGCTCGCCGATAGCAGAGATGAGTTTGTTGTATTCGGCTTTCCACTTAAAGAGACAGTAAACATTTTGAGATTCTAATATAAAATGTATAGTTAAATAACGTTGCCAAATACTTTTTGTCCCATTTTCCTGTAATTTGTTTAAAAATTAAGGATTTTCCAGTCGTGAAAACAGAACACATTGCAGACTTCATGAACCTAACCATGCCACATATCTGTTTTTGAAGTCTGTTATCTTACTATTTCTGCTGAAGCCAAACAATGGAAAGTTTCTAAAAGAGACATAAAGCGAATGTAAATTTTGATGCTAAAGTGCCTGTTTTTTTTAAAATTTGATTAAAAACAGGGGCACTTTAATTCATCAAAATTTACATTTCACTCCTGTTGTGAAAATATTTACCTTTTAAACTTGACAGCTGCTCCAGCTTCCTCCACCCGTCGCAAAGCCTCTTCCTGGGTCTAAAATGAGGAATTCGACTTCCTCCAATCACGACATTGAATCAGACACTGATTCCCCCGGGGTGGAAGCAGTGATTGGAGGATGACCGATCCATCATTTCTGACGTCAGAAATGGCTTGCAACGACCGGAGGAAGCTGGAGCTGTTGTCAAGTTTAAAAGGGAAGTATGTTTTCACAACACGAGTGAAATGTAAATTTTGATGAATTAAAGTGAATTTTTAAAAACCGGACACTTTAGCATCAAAATTTACATTCACTTTAAAGTCATAATTAAACTTTCATTATTCAGATAAAGGGGCATATTTATCATAGTGCGAGCTGATACAATGTAGCGTATCATGTCCGCTGCACATCGATATATGCCGACAGCATACGCTGTCGGTATTTATCATTGCACCAGCAGTTCTTGTGAACTGCTGATGCAATGCCCCCCCTGCAGATTTGCGGCCAATTGGCCGCTAGCAGGGGGTGTCAATCAACCCAATCGTATAGAATCGGGTTGATTTCTGTCCGTGGCCTCAGAGCTAGCAGGCAAGTTATGGAGCAGCGGTCTTTAGACCGCTGCTTCATAACTTCTGTTTCCGGCGAGCTTGAAGGCTCACGCGAAGACAGGGGCATCAAGCTCCATATGGAGCTTGATAAATCGACCCCAAAGCATGCAAATTAAAAAAAGAAAAAAAGTTTCCAATTCACTTTCATTATCAAATTGTGCACATTTTTTAAATGGACGTTAACTGAAGCACTAGCTTCTACTAAGCGTGTGCAAAAGTTCACAGTATATATGTATGTGACTCTGTGATTTGTTGATGGCTGTCACGTGATACAGAGGACAGGGATAATGAAGTAAACTTGAAATGTGTCAGAAAAACATCTACTGCTCATTTTAAATTTAAAGTAAGTGTTGTTGCATTGTTTTTCTATTATGCATTTGTTGATTATGCAATTCTACTGTCCTTTAACACAATGACAGTGGCAAGCCATTCTTCTGCAGACTCGAGTCCTGATTGGCTCCACCAAATAAGGAAAGTGGTGGGTGGAGTTTTACCATTGAAAAACAATTACAGCAAACAAGGTATTACTCTGCTTTTAATCTGTTGATGGACTGCAGAAAAATCATCTACAAAATGTAATTATAAGAAGTGTTTTCTGTCCCTAAAGGGACATGAAAAGCAAATTTGAAAAACATGGTATTATATTGAAATTTGACATTGAATCACACAAAAAAAATACCTTTAAATTGCAAAAATGTTTCTGATACAATTTTAAAACTGTTTCCAATTTACTTTGTTCCCATGATATTCTGCATTGAAGAGATATCTAGGTAGGTATCTTAAAGGGACACTGAATACATTTTTTTCCTTTTGTGATTCAGAAAGAGCATGCAATTTTAAACAATTTTCTAATTTACTCCTATTATCAAATTTTCTTTATTTGAAAAGCAAGAATGTAAGTTTAGATTTCGGCCCATTTTTGTTGAACAACCTGGGTTGTTCTTACCAATTGGTGGCTAAATTTACCCACCAATAAACAAGTGCTGGCCAGTTGTCTGAACCAAAAATTGGCTGGCTCTTTCGCTTAAATGCCCTTTTCAAATAAAGATAGCAAGAGAACGAAGAAAAAGTTGCTTAAAATTGCTGCTCTATCTGAATCACAAAAGAAAAAATTTGGGTTCAGTGTCCCTTTAAGCACTACATGGCAGGAACTAGTGCTGCCATCTAGTACTCTTGCAAATAGATAACATTCTTGCAAAACTGCTGCCATCTAGTGCTCCAGAAATGGCCAGCTCTTAAGCATACGTCCTTTCTTTTCAACAAAAGATACCAAGTGAACGAAGAAAACTGAAAATAGAAATTAATTAGAAAGTTGTTTAAAATTTTAAAATTTTGGGTTTCATAACCATTTAAATCATTTTGCAAAAATGCTTTTAGTAAGTTGTTTTGTGCATGTGCCGAGGAGCAGTGTCTAACTCGGCCCAAACAACTTAGTTTGAGATGGGCAAGTGTGCGCCAACAGCTTAATATCGTATCCTTAGAATCATTTGGGAATAAACGTTTTAATAGCAATTTAAAGGGCAGTGTAGACAACATTTTCATATGTTTTGTGAAAGCTTACAGATGCATGTTCCTCTCCACCAGTAAAGCAGAGGTACGTGTCCTTATCGGCAATGTAGGACTTGTAGGAAATATAAAACCAATGCTGCAGTTTCTTTAACGGTTTTCAGGCATAAATACTGTCTATAAGTTTCACTCGCAATACAACATCCTTTAGTAAAATGTCTCTTTTTTTTTTTTTGCCTGGAAAATAAAAAGGTTAAATACAAAAATAAAGTTGAACATTTTAGTTGCTCTTATGTGCATGACAGCAACAGTTAATGTCCCTTTTGTTATATTATCAAGCAATAGTGGACCTACTAATGTATAAAACTGTCTCTTCTTGTGGACTTACAGACTTGGGTGTAAGTTGCTTTGTAACTAATATTGGTGTGCGCATGTCAGAAGGGATAGCTGTAACTTTTTTGCTTTCTCTGAATAAGCTTTGGGTTCTTAACTCACATGGTGTCTTTCCTGTTGCTTCCTCTCTCTCCTCCCCTGCAGAACCTTCAACCAAATACCAAATCTCCCAGCCGGATGTTTATACTGTTCTCCCTGGCGAATCACTTGATCTGCAGTGTCCCCAGACTGATGCTTCTCTGGTGGTTTGGACTAAAGAGGGGGTGAAATTAGAGACCAGCAATAGGACGGTGATTGTCAAAAACTACTTGCAGATAAAGGATGCTTCCCCCAGGGACTCTGGGCTCTACTCATGTTCGGTGACTAAAAGCACACAGGGCAATACTCATTTCTTCCTTGTGAATGTCACAGGTGAGTGAAGCGGGATTCTGTCATAGCAACAACGGGTTTGAAAGTGCAGCCTATCAGCCTGTGATACAGTGTATGTCAGCGTCTTTGTCCTGCAGACAATACCCTGCACCTAGCAATTTGTCTTCATGAACAGAATAACCTGTGGCAATGAAAAGGAGCTCTTTTGCATTTATTTGCTGAGGGCTGAACTTGCTAAATGGAACTTCTATCAATTCAGAGGGTACATGCCACATCTTGGCACCAACAAATTCTACTTTACAAAAAACTCTTCTTTCCTTTCAAACTATGAAAAGCCAACATAGGTATCTAGGGCTCTCCAAAATCACAATGCCCAGCCAGTATGTAAAACAATGAGCTGCACAATAAATATACAGTTAATCTGAAATGGATTCAGCCTTATAGGGACATTGTACACTAGATTTTTCTTTTCATTAAATGTTTTGTAGATGATCCATTTATATAGCCCATCTGGGAGCCTTTGTAACAATGCATAGTTTTGCTTATTTTTAATAAACTGTGCTGATTTTCAGACCCCTAACCAAGCCCCAAAGTATGAGATGTAGACTGAAGTCTACGGATTCCTGCTTCTCCTTTTCGTGTAATCTGTCTCTTTATATGCAGGGAAAGGGGGTCTTCTCTCTCTGCTTTCCCAGCCCCTTTCAGTTGGTGTCCCAGCCTAACAGTTCTAAACTGGGAGCTTCTAAGTAAGTTTTTTTTTTTTTTAAAGGTTTTATACTGGATTTTTAGACCAGTATCTGTGATTATTCTTCTTCCTACTAACTCACTGGCAACTGACTGTGCTTTACTGGTGAAGAGGACTGCTCTTCTATACACATATAATAATAAAATGTACAATCCCTATTTAAAGTGTTTCAGAAGATCTGTCCTGTACTGCAGCTTAAAAAAAAAACAGTGAATAAATAGATTTCAAGCTGTGTTTATATTTGTTGTGTTATTTGTTTTATAGTTAATCATTTTCTACCTCTTTACGCTTTCCATAGACCTGTCTTGTGTACAGAAGGTTATCTTAGAAAAGAGCTATTTACAAACTCATATTTGTAATTAGCAGAAACTAATTTGGATGCAATATGTCATTGCAGTATTTTTTGTTGTTGTATACTTAAAGGGACAGTAAACCTAAAAATAATGTTATATAATTCTGCACATAGTGCAGAATTATATAACATTATTTTTTAGGTTTACTGACACTTTAAAGGGACATAAAACACACATTTTCTTTCATGATTCAGAAAGAGCATGCAATTTTAAACAACTTTCTAATTTACTTTTATTATCTAATTTGCTTCATTTTCTTGATATATTTTGCTGAAAAGCATATCTAGATAGGCTCAGTAGCTGCTGATTGGGTGCTGCACATAGATGCCTCGTGTGATTGGCTCACACATGTGCATTGCTATTTCTTCAACAGAGAATATCTAAAGAATGAAGCAAATTATATAATAGAAGTAAATTTGAATGCTGTTTAAAATTGTATTCTCTATCTGCATCATAAAAGAAAACATTTGGGTTTAGTGTCCCTTTAAAGGGACACGAAACCCACAGTTCAGATAGAACATTTATTTCTGTTATCTATTGCTTCTTCTGAGCCTACCTATATATTTTTTCTTCTTCTTCTTAAGTTTCTTAAATGTGGAATAAATGTGATCTGCAGTGGCCTTTTTAAGTATACATTAGAAGTTTTGTTAGGAGCCCCAAAATAAAAAGAATTTGTGCGTGTGTATGTATATATGTGTGTATGTAATATAAATAAATATATATTTGTGTATGTGTATGTGTGTGTATGTATATATATATATATATATATATATATATATATATATTTAAAATCTATATCTCTCTTGTGAAATATACTTCTTACTTTAAAAGTGACATGTATATAGATAGACAGACATCATGGGTACGCAGGTTCATATTTATTCCCTAGATTATTTATTTTTTCCGATACAACTATTTTTTCTTTTCATTATTTTTTTAAATTTTAATGTTTTCTTTTTTTTGTCCAGAAGCCAGTTCCTCAGGGGATGATGAAGATGACAATGATGGTTCAGAGGACTTTACAAGTGACAATAACATAAGTAAGTTGTTTTTTTTTTAAGGAAGAAGAAAAATCCAAGAGCAGACTATACGTTTAATGTTTTCTCAACAATTTGTTCCCTCAAAATATAATAGATATATATAAAAAAAAAAAATTAAAAGAAACTGCATTGAGTTGAAAATACGAATGGAGCTTGATGCCCCGTGTTTTCCCCGTGTTTCTGGCGAGTTATCAGACTCTCCAGAAACAGCAGTTATGAAGCAGCGGGCACAAAGACCGCTGCTCCATATCCTGTCCGCCTGCTCTGAGCAGGCGGACAGACATCGCCGGAAATCAACCCGATCGACTACGATCGGGTTGATTGACACTTCCTGCTGGCGGACTGCAGGGGGCGGCGTATTGCTCGCCATATTCAGCGAGGTCTGGCGGACCTGATCCGCAGTGTCGGATCAGGTCCACCAGACCTTAATAACTATGGGCCAAAGTGTCTTGCTGCTGGATATAATGTAGTTTTGTTACCTTCTCATTGTTAGTATAAAGCCAGACTGGCATAGGGGCAGGACTGAGATACTGTTAATTGTGAACAATGTTTCATTTTCTAATTGGCATCTAGCAAAATGATGTGGAATTCAGCATCAGGAAGATTCCACACAGTGTTTTTAAATCTTGAGTGTGTTTTTATTTTATTTAAAGGACCAGTAAACACAGTAGATTTGCCTAATCAACAAATGCAAGATAACAAGACAATACATTAGCACTTAGTCTGAACTTCAAATGAGTAGTAGATTTTTTTTCTGACACATTTTAAAGTTATGTGTATTTCCTCCACTCCTGTATCATGTGACAGCCATCAGCCAATCACAAATGCATATACATATATTCTGTGAAATCTTGCACATGCTCAGTAGGAGCTGGTGACTTAGAAAGTGTAAATATAAAAAGACTGCACATGTTGTTAATGGAAGTAAATTGCTAAGTTGTTTAAAATTGCATTCTCTATCTGAATCATGAAAGTTTAATTTTGACTCGAGTGTCCCTTTATTTATCTTTTAGATCTTTATTTAACAGTTTTAAATGTCTGTAAAGATCCAAATCCTATATGACGAAGACTTTCTCTTTAATTCTAGAAGCTCCATATTGGACTAACACAGATAAGATGGAAAAGAAACTTCATGCCGTTCCTGCCGCCAACACTGTCAAGTTACGTTGTCCTGCTGGTGGTAATCCCATTCCACATATGAGGTGGTTGAAAAACGGAAAAGAATTCAAACAGGAGCATAGAATTGGTGGATACAAGGTAAATAGACTTCCTCTGATATACGCTTAGCCTTATGTGCATCTGCAAACAACCACAGCTAATGATTTCCTAATACTTATTGTACTTGATTATAAAGGGACATTCAGCGAATTTTTATATTTGTATAGTATATATCAATAATTAAAATGCTCTATTTTGTTAGAGTATATTATATTTACAGTAATTCCCTTTTCTTTTGATGTATTTATGTGTTTAACTCATTTGTATGAGGTTTAACAGTGCAATATAAAAATATTTTATACTTTTATGTCCCTTTTAAGTGTATTAAAGATTTATTTTGGAATAGCCTTTAAATGTAGGGGACTTCTTTTGGAATAGCCTTTAAATGTAGGGGACTTCATAATTTATTTATTTATGGTACTTGCTGTAAATGTCTACGTTTTTTGGCAAATGTTCTGTATGAAAATGAACAACAACATTTTAATATGATGGATAATTTAGAAATTGTTTCTCGCGTTTGAAGCGGTGAAATGAGTTATGATGATGCACATTAGGCAGAATAAATAAGGTTTCTGTCCAATGCCAGGTGCAAAAACCTATTATCAGATAATTACTCAACATGTCCAGCTCTGCTAATTGCAGGAGAACTTTGATATATGGTGTTTTGGTCTCTGGCTATGTCGTGAGAGCCCTGTATTCCTGGGACTCCAACTGTTTCTCTTTGAGATGGAAGATTTATCCCTTACGCTTCCTTAGAGCAACAGCCAATTGCTATACTAGGCGTGCAGCCCTTTTTTGGTAGCCAAGGTTTTAGGGCTGTGGAAGCTTGTTATATTGGATGTTCAGGCGATCCAGACAGAAGCTATATTGCCCTAGATGTTTTCAGACGGACAGAGGGGATAATTTCCTTTGCCTCGTTGCCTAGGGAATCATGGGCATCTGCAGAAATGTTGTTTTTTTCCCTGTGGGGGGAAGCAGGGGAATACAATTTGTGATGGCATTTGTGACAGGAGAGCTTTTCTTATTATAAGTGTGATCCGCAGTTCATTTTAAAAATGAAGGCTAAATAGTATCAAACAGTGACACAAGTGAATATTTATGCATATATATGACCCCCCCCCCATGTATGGTTACCTCATGTAGCGGATGTTGCAATAACTGCTGCTTAAAAGCTGTAGCGCTAACGTCATTGAACAAAAGGGCACTACTGTGTGCATGTGTGGAGGTTTTGTTAATCATGATGAGTGCAAGAGTTTCTGTGTGGTGGTAGTTTTAACCGACAACAAGACCTAAAACTCCTTGCACCCCCATAAAAAACAATTTAGACAGCTACTGAGTGGATGTATTACCCTGAGACGCTTTATCGAAGGACCAGTACATACTGTAGATTTGCATAATCAATATATGTATAATAAAAAGACAATGCAATAGCACTTATTCTGAACTTCAAATGATTAGTAGATTTTCTAACAAATTTCAAAGTTATGTCTATTTCAACTCTCCCTGTATCATGTGACAGCCATCGGCCAATCACAAATGCATATATGCATATTATGTGAATTCTTGCACATGCTCAGTAGGAGCTGGTGACTCAAAAACTGTATATATAAAAAGACTGCACATTTTGTTAAGAGAAGTAAATTGGAAAGTGGCATTCTCTATCTGAATCACGACAGTTTACATTTTGACTTGAGTGTCCCTTTAATTATGCCCAGAAAACAATTTTGCAAAACACTTTCATTATTTATTTTGCACCCTTATCCTAAGCCTGAAAGTAGGATTTTCCTGTACTAAAAACTGAAAAAAGCACGCCAGGCATAACAAGACTAACCTTGCCACATATATGTCCCTATTTATCAGTTTAAGCCAAATAATCAAGATTTTGTTAATACAATGACAGTGGCAAGCGATTTCTTCTGTTTAAAATTGTATGCAAATCATGAAAGTTTAATTTTGAATGAGTGTCCCTTTAATTAATAAATGTACGGCCACAAAAAATAGTATGTTTAGCAAAAAATGAAACATGCATATTTTGAATGCGTATTTTGTATGCAGACATCATATGAGAGATTTGTGGGCAGGCTTTAAAAAAAAACAAAAAAAAACCTCTGAACCTTACAATGTGTCTGAGAAATTCTAGATTATATAAATAATGTTAAACCTTCTGGTTTGCAATGATAATCACTAGGATAAAACATGTTTTAATTAATTACTATTGGTGTTTTATATGGTCAAAAAATCCATTTAATCCTCCACCCTTTTACCAAAGACCAACTCTGGGGTCTCGCGTTTTGTAAGGTGATAGGAGCAGACCTATAAAACTACATTCCCACCTCCTGCATTGCGCTGCTAATGTCTCTTATTTTACAACCTTGAGGACTTTCTCCTTAATTACTCTCTCTACATAGTTTTAACCCCCTTGGCTAATGGGGAGGGTAGCAACGTGATGTATAACAAGCAATTGCATTCCTTTCTGGCAGCCATCTGGTTAATGAAGCACTCTTCCTTTTTAAATAAAGGTTTTTTTTTTAACTTTAACAATAATTTCACCAATGAATGCTTCTTTGCTTAACAAAGCTTTATATTTTTTCGTACATAACTTACACTTAAGTTTTAATTGTGTTAAGAAGTTAAAATTGTATTTCCATGTATTTGCGTTGTCCACCCTAAGGGGTAGATTTATCAAGCAGCGAATGCTGCAATCTATCCCTGTAGTTCAGGTTCCGCCTCGATGTGCGGCGTACATGATCTGCTACAGCGGATTATGTCTGCCTGCACAATGATAAATCAGTCCCTAAGGATTATTCAAAGGTCATGATTTCTGTCCCCAATATGGATCCAAAGTATAGGTTATTGGATCTATGTAAATATGTAGGTTTCTAGGACTTGTTTTGTTGTATGGATATTTAACTTAAAAAAAAAAAAAAAACTATTATGCACAGGAAAGAAAAGTTAAATTATGTTAAAATATTTTTTAGCGTGAATGAAGGGTTGCATTAAAACTGATTATAGTGATATTGAAACAAATTAGAAGTCTGTGTGTGTATATGCAGTACCAGAGATACTTGTGCACAGTAAGACTATCTACAAGAATAAATAACAAGAAAGGGGATATTTACATTCTCTGGAATAGTCCATTTTAAAAAAAAAACTATTACATTTTAAAATTCCTCATTTAGAAGCAACAAAGAAAATTAACCAATGTCTCTTTAAAGGGACAGTCAACTCCAGAATTGTTATTGTTTAAAAAGATAATCCCTTTATTACCCATTTCCCAGCTTTGTATAACTAACACAGCTATATTAAAGGAACTTTCATGATTCAGATACAGCATGTTTTTTTTAAATAAATTTCCAATTCACTTCCATTAACAAAATGTGCACAGTCTTTTCATATTTACACTTTTTGAGTCACCAGCTCCTACTGAGCATGTGCAAGAATTCAGACTATACATATATGCATTTGTGATTGGCTGATGGCTGTCACATGATACAGGAGGAGTGGAAATAGACATAAGTTTGACATTTGTCAGAAAAAAATAAATCTACTCATTTGAAGTTCATACTAAATGCTATTGCATTGTCTTTTTATCATGCATTTGTTGATTACACAAATCTACTGCATTTACTGGTCCTTTTAATACACATTTTTACCTCTGTGATTACCTTGTATATAAGCCTCTGCAGAATGTCCCCTTATTTCAGTGCTTCTGACAGACTTGTATTTTAGCCAATCCGTGCAGACTCATGAATAACTCCACATGAGTGAGCACAATTTTACCTAATTGACATATATGAACTAGTGCTATCTAGCTGTGGAAAAACTGTCAAAATGTACAGAGATAAGAGGCGGCCTTCAAGGGCTTAGAAATTGGCATATGAGCCTACTAGGTTTAGCTTTCAAAAAAGAATACCAAGAGAGCAAAGCAAATTTGATGATTAAAGTAAATTAGAAAGTTGTTTAAAATTGCATGCCCTATCTGAATCATGAAAGTTTAATTTTAACTAGACTGTGTTTTTTAAAGGATTAAACAAATAGTAAAGTCCAAATTAAACTAGGTAGGCTCATATGCTAATTTCTAAACCCTTGAAGGCCGCCTCAAATCTGAATGCAATTGACAGTTTTTCACAGCTGGAGGGCTGTGTTTTATATAAATAACTTTGTGCTCACGCACGTGAAGTTGTTTAAGAATCAGCGCTAATTGGCTGAAATGCAAGTCTGTCAAATGATCTGAGATAAGGGGGCAGCCAGCAGAAGCTTAGATACAAGGTAATTACAGAGCTAAAAAGTGTATATCTATAACAGTGATAGTTATGCAAAACTGGGGAATGGTAAATAAAGGGATTATCTATCTTTTTAAACAATAACATTTTTAGTGTTTACTATCCCTTTAAGCTGTTGAAGTTGGTTTATAGTTTGTTCACCAGTTCTACAAGAGAAAACAAATCTATAGTGTATACTGAATGGAACACAAAAGATGGCTCAGAAGACGACGTTGGATACTCCTGAGTTAGCTGGAGATAGAATTGCCTTCATTTTACCCTGCACAATTTAGTAACAACAAAATCAGCAGTAATTCAAACATTGTTGCTGATGAAAGAGCCCACAAACTGGAGCTGAAATAGCAAGACTTTTTATTATAGATCAGCGATTTGGTTGCATAATATTACTGTGCTGCGGTATCTCCCCCCAGTGTGGTGCAATTACTGTGGCTTCTGCTGATGCTTTTGTGTGTAGCTTTCAAGAGAACATCCATAGCCGTCTACCAGTACATACTTTTCCTCTGATATTTAGAAGTATTTTAACCCACAGGCTGAAATCTTTTATCTACTTGGTATCGGCCCATTGGCTACGTTGCATGCACTATAATTATGTTACAATTCACTCTGCTTACATCACTGATAGGCAGCCAATATTCCAGGAGGCCCCAAAAACCTCAAAAGGGCCACACAGTACAGTTAATTATTCCTACAGTACAATTGTTAAAATGCACAATCTTTGCAGGGGTGGTGGATTATAGACAAGTATAAGGGATACATGATTTTAATGGGTCATTTATAGTCGGTTAAAGAGATACTCTAAGTATATTGCAAAGTTTCATCATTATGTTTAACTTAAAATTGTATGTAGACATTTCAAGGTGTTTACTGTCCCTTTAATAAACTAGTATGGAAAATATGCATGCTTTATTTTTTGGAATATGTAAATTTAAACCTGCCTAGTCTGTGAAACATTTAACCCGCTGACATTCTGGCAAATGCGTTATGTTTCAAATGTAGGTTGATGATACAACCTATCAAAAATCAAATCGTCTGAGCCAATTACACTTTGTATGTGGGTGCCTTAAAACAGGGGCAGTGTGCTACAAAAATGCAGAGAAACTGGTACTAAAATGTTAATTTTCAATTGCTCTCTAAGCAGTAGCTTTTGTATATTCCAATGCAGATAAGGAGACTTTAATTTGTGTAGCTCTTCTTGTTAGCTCAGCCCGTTTAAATTGATTGTGGTTTCAACAAGGAAAAAAGCTATTTCAAATTTAAAAAAAATAAATCTAAAGAAGCAATTTGCCATATTTTTTTTTACTCTGAAGCTGGTATAATAAGTCATCAGAAATACATTTATAGGATATCAGTTTTACAGAGCAACATTTTGTTACAGAGCAAACTTGTTAGAAAAAGCTTAATCCCCCCCCCCCCCTAGTAAATATGTTAAGAAAACAGTGTCTCCAAAATGAAGTGGTAATAGTGACTAGTTCTAAGACAGTCAGCCTGCAATAAAATGAAAGGCCAGTGAGCAAACCACTCTAAATAGTACAAATAAAAGGTCTCTGTAATCATGCAGCATGCACTTTAAATTGCTGCAGCAGGCTCGGAGACAATCTAACACACGTAATGTATTTTTCCAGGTGTCCAGTTAATGAGAAGGTTTACACCATTACTGGCCATTAAGACTGATTACAGCCTCAGAGCTGCTTTCATTGTGCAGACGGTTCCCAGCCTTCTTAGTCTTAGATGTGTTTTGTTTCTTTTTGGGGGTTTTAAGTGATCTTTTACTTACTTTACTTAAAGGGACATTATACACCCGTTTTCTCCAACATAGGTGTGTCCGGTCCACGGCGTCATCCTTACTTGTGGGATATTCTCTTCCCCAACAGGAAATGGCAAAGAGCCCAGCAAAGCTGGTCACATGATCCCTCCTAGGCTCCGCCTACCCCAGTCATTCTCTTTGCCGTTGTACAGGCAACATCTCCACGGAGATGGCTTAGAGTTTTTTAGTGTTTAACTGTAGTTTTTCATTATTCAATCAAGAGTTTGTTATTTTCAAATAGTGCTGGTACGTACTATTTACTCAGAAACAGAAAAGAGATGAAGAATTCTGTTTGTATGAGGAAAATGATTTTAGCAACCGTAACTAAAATCCATGGCTGTTCCACACAGGACTGTTGAGAGCAATTAACTTCAGTTGGGGGAACAGTTTGCAGTCCTTTGCTGCTTGAGGTATGACACATTCTAACAAGACGATGTAATGCTGGAAGCTGTCATTTTCCCTATGGGATCCGGTAAGCCATGTTTATTACGATTGTAAATAAGGGCTTCACAAGGGCTTATTTAGACTGTAGACCTTTTTTGGGCTAAATCGATTGATATTAACACTTATTTAGCCTTGAGGAATCATTTATTCTGGGTATTTTGATATAATAATATCGGCAGGCATTGTTTTAGACACCTTATTCTTTAGGGGCTTTCCCAAAGCATAGGCAGAGTCTCATTTTCGCGCCGGTGTTGCGCACTTGTTTTTGAGAGGCATGGCATGCAGTCGCATGTGAGAGGAGCTCTGATACTTATAAAAGACTTCTGAAGGCGTCATTTGGTATCGTATTCCCCTTTGGGTTTGGTTGGGTCTCAGCAAAGCAGATACCAGGGACTGTAAAGGGGTTAAAGCTTAAAACGGCTCCGGTTCCGTTATTTTAAGGGTTAAAGCTTCCAAAATTGGTGTGCAATATTTTCAAGGCTTTAAGACACTGTGGTGAAAGTTTGGTGAATTTTGAACAATTCCTTCATGTTTTTTCGCAATTGCAGTAATAAAGTGTGTTCAGTTTAAAATTTAAAGTGACAGTAACGGTTTTATTTCAAAACGTTTTTTGTACTTTCTTATCAAGTTTATGCCTGTTTAACATGTCTGAACTACCAGATAGACTGTGTTCTGAATGTGGGGAAGCCAGAATTCCTATTCATTTAAATAAATGTGATTTATGTGATAATGACAATGATGCCCAAGATGATTCCTCAAGTGAGGGGAGTAAGCATGGTACTGCATCATTCCCTCCTTCGTCTACACGAGTCTTGCCCACTCAGGAGGCCCCTAGTACATCTAGCGCGCCAATACTCCTTACTATGCAACAATTAACGGCTGTAATGGATAATTCTGTCAAAAACATTTTAGCCAAAATGAACCCTTGTCAGCGTAAGCGTGGATGCTCTGTTTTAGTTACTGAAGAGCATGACGACGCTGATATTAATATCTCTGAAGGGCCCCTAACCCAATCTGAGGGGGCCAGGGAGGTTTTGTCTGAGGGAGAAATTACTGATTTAGGGAACATTTCTCAGCAGGCTGAATCTGATGTGATTACTTTTAAATTTAAATTGGAACATCTCCGCATTTTGCTTAAGGAGGTATTATCCACTCTGGATGATTGTGAAAATTTGGTCATCCCAGAGAAACTATGTAAAATGGACAAGTTCCTAGAGGTGCCGGGGCTCCCAGAAGCTTTTCCTATACCCAAGCGGGTGGCGGACATTGTTAATAAAGAATGGGAAAGGCCCGGTATTCCTTTCGTCCCTCCCCCCATATTTAAAAAATTGTTTCCTATGGTCGACCCCAGAAAGGACTTATGGCAGTCAGTCCCCAAGGTCGAGGGAGCGGTTTCTACTTTAAACAAACGCACCACTATTCCCATAGAGGATAGTTGTGCTTTCAAAGATCCTATGGATAAAAAATTAGAAGGTTTGCTTAAAAAGATGTTTGTTCAGCAGGGTTACCTTCTACAACCCATTTCATGCATTGTCCCTGTCACTACAGCCGCATATTTCTGGTTTGATGAACTGATTAAGGTGCTCGATAGTGACTCTCCTCCTTATGAGGAGATTATGGACAGAGTCAATGCTCTCAAATTGGCTAATTCTTTCACTCTAGACGCCTCTTTGCAATTGGCTAAGTTAGCGTCTAAGAATTCTGGGTTTGCTATTGTGGCGCGCAGAGCGCTTTGGTTGAAATCTTGGTCGGCTGATGCGTCTTCCAAGAACAAGCTACTAAACATTCCTTTCAAGGGGAAAACGCTGTTTGGTCCTGACTTGAAAGAGATTATCTCTGATATCACTGGGGGTAAGGGCCATGCCCTTCCTCAGGATCGGCCTTTCAAGGCAAAAAATAGACCTAATTTTCGTCCCTTTCGTAAAAACGGACCAGCCCAAGGTGCTACGTCCTCTAAGCAAGAGGGTAATACTTCTCAGGCCAAGCCAGCTTGGAGACCAATGCAAGGCTGGAACAAGGGAAAGCAGGCCAAGAAACCTGCCACTGCTACCAAGACAGCATGAAATATTGGCCCCCGATCCGGGACCGGATCTGGTGGGGGGCAGACTCTCTCTCTTCGCTCAGGCTTGGGCAAGAGATGTTCTGGATCCTTGGGCGCTAGAAATAGTCTCCCAGGGTTATCTTCTGGAATTCAAGGGACTTCCCCCAAGGGGGAGGTTCCACAGGTCTCAGTTGTCTTCAGACCACATAAAAAGACAGGCGTTCTTACATTGTGTAGAAGACCTGTTAAAAATGGGAGTGATTCATCCTGTTCCATTGAGAGAACAAGGGATGGGGTTCTACTCCAATCTGTTCATAGTTCCCAAAAAAGAGGGAACGTTCAGACCAATCCTAGATCTCAAGATCTTAAACAAATTTCTCAAGGTCCCATCGTTCAAGATGGAAACCATTCGAACTATCCTTCCTTCCATCCAGGAAGGTCAATTCATGACCACGGTGGATTTAAAGGATGCGTATCTACATATTCCTATCCACAAGGAACATCATCGGTTCCTAAGGTTTGCATTCCTGGACAAACATTACCAGTTCGTGGCGCTTCCTTTCGGATTAGCCACTGCTCCAAGGATTTTCACAAAGGTACTAGGGTCCCTTCTAGCGGTGCTAAGACCAAGGGGCATTGCAGTAGTACCTTACCTGGACGACATTCTGATTCAAGCGTCGTCCCTCCCTCGAGCAAAGGCTCACACGGACATCGTCCTGGCCTTTCTCAGATCTCACGGCTGGAAAGTGAACGTGGAAAAGAGTTCTCTATCCCCGTCAACAAGGGTTCCCTTCTTGGGAACAATTATAGACTCCTCAGAAATGAGGATTTTTCTAACAGAGGCCAGAAAGACAAAACTTCTGGACTCTTGTCGAATACTTCATTCCGTTCCTCTTCCTTCCGTAGCTCAGTGCATGGAAGTGATCGGGTTGATGGTAGCGGCAATGGACATAGTTCCTTTTGCGCGCATTCATCTAAGACCATTACAACTGTGCATGCTCAGTCAGTGGAATGGGGACTATACAGACTTGTCTCCAAAGATTCAAGTAAATCAGAGGACCAGAGACTCACTCCGTTGGTGGCTGTCCCTGGACAACCTGTCACGAGGGATGACATTCCGCAGACCAGAGTGGGTCATTGTTACGACCGACGCCAGTCTGATGGGCTGGGGCGCGGTCTGGGGATCCCTGAAAGCTCAGGGTCTTTGGTCTCGGGAAGAATCTCTTCTACCGATAAATATTCTGGAACTGAGAGCGATATTCAATGCTCTCAAGGCTTGGCCTCAGCTAGCGAGGACCAAGTTCATACGGTTTCAATCAGACAACATGACGACTGTTGCGTACATCAACCATCAGGGGGGAACAAGGAGTTCCCTAGCGATGGAAGAAGTGACCAAGATTATTCTATGGGCGGAGTCTCACTCCTGCCACCTGTCTGCTATCCACATCCCGGGAGTGGAAAATTGGGAAGCGGATTTTCTGAGTCGTCAGACATTGCATCCGGGGGAGTGGGAACTCCATCCGGAAATCTTTGCCCAAGTCACTCAACTATGGGGCATTCCAGACATGGATCTGATGGCCTCTCGTCAGAACTTCAAAGTTCCTTGCTACGGGTCCAGATCCAGGGATCCCAAGGCGGCTCTAGTGGATGCACTAGTAGCACCTTGGACCTTCAAACTAGCTTATGTGTTCCCGCCGTTTCCTCTCATCCCCAGGCTGGTAGCCAGGATCAATCAGGAGAGGGCGTCGGTGATCTTGATAGCTCCTGCGTGGCCACGCAGGACTTGGTATGCAGATCTGGTGAATATGTCATCGGCTCCACCTTGGAAGCTACCTTTGAGACGAGACCTTCTTGTTCAGGGTCCGTTCGAACATCCGAATCTGGTTTCACTCCAGCTGACTGCTTGGAGATTGAACGCTTGATTTTATCGAAGCGAGGTTTCTCAGATTCTGTTATCGATACTCTTGTTCAGGCCAGAAAGCCTGTAACTAGAAAGATTTACCACAAAATTTGGAAAAAATATATCTGTTGGTGTGAATCTAAAGGATTCCCTTGGGACAAGGTTAAGATTCCTAGGATTCTATCCTTCCTTCAAGAAGGATTGGAAAAAGGATTATCGGCAAGTTCCCTGAAGGGACAGATTTCTGCCTTGTCGGTGTTACTTCACAAAAAACTGGCAGCCGTGCCAGATGTTCAAGCCTTTGTTCAGGCTCTGGTTAGAATCAAGCCTGTTTACAAACCTTTGACTCCTCCTTGGAGTCTCAATTTAGTTCTTTCAGTTCTTCAGGGGGTTCCGTTTGAACCCTTACATTCCGTTGATATTAAGTTATTATCTTGGAAAGTTTTGTTTTTAGTTGCAATTTCTTCTGCTAGAAGAGTTTCAGAATTATCTGCTCTGCAGTGTTCTCCTCCTTATCTGGTGTTCCATGCAGATAAGGTGGTTTTACGTACTAAACCTGGTTTTCTTCCAAAAGTTGTTTCTAACAAAAACATTAACCAGGAGATTATCGTACCTTCTCTGTGTCCGAAACCAGTTTCAAAGAAGGAACGCTTGTTGCACAATTTGGATGTTGTTCGCGCTCTAAAATTCTATTTAGATGCTACAAAGGATTTTAGACAAACATCTTCCTTGTTTGTTGTTTATTCAGGTAAAAGGAGAGGTCAAAAAGCAACTTCTACCTCTCTCTCTTTTTGGATTAAAAGCATCATCAGATTGGCTTACGAGACTGCCGGACGGCAGCCTCCCGAAAGAATCACAGCTCATTCCACTAGGGCTGTGGCTTCCACATGGGCCTTCAAGAACGAGGCTTCTGTTGATCAGATATGTAGGGCAGCGACTTGGTCTTCACTGCACACTTTTACCAAATTTTACAAGTTTGATACTTTTGCTTCTTCTGAGGCTATTTTTGGGAGAAAGGTTTTGCAAGCCGTGGTGCCTTCCATTTAGGTGACCTGATTTGCTCCCTCCCTTCATCCGTGTCCTAAAGCTTTGGTATTGGTTCCCACAAGTAAGGATGACGCCGTGGACCGGACACACCTATGTTGGAGAAAACAGAATTTATGTTTGCCTGATAAATTTCTTTCTCCAACGGTGTGTCCGGTCCACGGCCCGCCCTGGTTTTTTAATCAGGTCTGATAATTTATTTTCTTTAACTACAGTCACCACGGTACCATATGGTTTCTCCTATGCTATTATTCCTCCTTAACGTCGGTCGAATGACTGGGGTAGGCGGAGCCTAGGAGGGATCATGTGACCAGCTTTGCTGGGCTCTTTGCCATTTCCTGTTGGGGAAGAGAATATCCCACAAGTAAGGATGACGCCGTGGACCGGACACACCGTTGGAGAAAGAAATTTATCAGGCAAACATAAATTCTGTTTTTTCTTTGCATAAATGTTTTGTAGATGATCAATTTATATAGCCCATAAAGTTTTGTTTTTGTTTTTTTTTAAACGATAGTTTTGCTTATTTTTAAATAACATTGCTCTTATTTCCAGACTCCTAACCAAGCCCCAAAGTTTTAGGAGAATACCGACGTATACCTACTCCAGCTTGAAGGGGGAGGGTCTGATATTTCCCACTTGCAGTGGGTGTTCTAGTAACCTTTTAAACAGAGCTAAACTGGAAGCTTCTAAGTAAGATTTTAAACGGTTTTATACTGGATTTTTATATCCGTATCTGCGTATATTATTCTTTATAGTAGTGTATTTTGCAAGTAGTTATATGAAAATTGGTGTATACTGTCCCTTTTAAAGGGACAGCCTAGCCAAAATGAACCTTTCATGATTAAAGGGATAGGGGAGCATGCAATTTTTAGACTCTTTTAAAATCACTTCTATTTTCAAATGTGCTTTGTTCTCTTGTTATCTATTGTTGAAAAGGAATACGCACATATCCTACACTAGTGGGAGCTAGCTGCTGATTGGAGCCTGCATTTGTCTCTTGTGATTGGCTAACTAGATGTGTTTAGCTTCCTGAAAGTAGTGCAATGCTGTTCCTTCAGGAAAGGATAGAAAGAGAATGAAGCATATTTGATAAATTTAAAAATTGTTTAAAATTGTATGTTCTAACCAAATAATGAATTACATGTTACTCTGTCAGTTCTGGGCATGAGCAAATCTCACTCCCTGTTATGTAGTCTATTCACTCTATAGTAAACCAGCCTAGACGTTTTATGACATCAGGCTACAATAAAGGCCTCCTGCTCCTTGTAGGGCTCTGACAGGAAGTAAAAGACACTGCACAAATGTAGTGTAAAAAATAAATTAAAAGAAAACATCCATTTAAATAGAGGGATAATACATATGGCAAAGCTCCACAAGATTCACAAAGAGATACGTGCATACATTATGTGATTGGCTGATGGCTGTCACATGACCTTTGTCAGAAAAAAAATCTACTAGTCATTTGAAATTTTGCATATTCTCTTTATTCTGTATTTATTGATTATGCTATTATATTGTGTTTAGTGGTCCTTAAATTGCTCTGCAGTTTAAATCTTACAGTTCTTGGTTTCACAACAGAATATATTTTTGTAATACACTGTATGTTGTTAGATAAGATAAAGGCAAAATATACATATTGCTAGAAAGCAAATTACAGATGTAATGCAAAGATTGTGTCTGACATCTGTCTGACTGTAAAAAAGAAACAGCTCATGCTTCTATTTTACCTAGAGGGGCCAAAAAGCAAATTGTATAACCAAAGTTCCCAGAATGCTGTAAATCAGATAGCTGGTTCAGGCCATTTGCAGCATTTGTAAAACACAATTTGCTTTTTGGTCTGTCTAGGGAACTTTGGACAAAGCACAGTTTTTGTAAAAACAGATGTTTCTGGAACAACTTTGTTTTACAATTCCATGTCCATTAGAGATGTTGGGGTTATCCCATCAGTCAGTGAGTTATCAGGCATCGGATGTGCACAAACATGCAGTATTTATTCCTATTTATCCTTATTCTCATGAACAGTTTGTAAGTTGTACTCTTTCATATACTTGATATAATCATTTTTTTTCTCTATCTCTTTAAAATCTGAGTTGCAAGTTAAAGGGACATGAAACCCAAAAATCTTCTTCTTTGATTCAGATAGAGAATACAATTGTAAACCGCTTTCTAATTTATTGTTGAGAAAAAGTATGCAATAAAACATACAATAGGGTGCGCTTAACTTGATATGACAACAAATGTGCTGTTAATAGACAACAAAACTAGCAAAAAATAAAAAAAAGAATTATCACATGTGACAAATATCCTATATTATAAAAGACAAGTGTTTGTCTGAAGCCGTCATGCGCAGTACAGACAAACACTTGGCCTTAGACAGCTGATCGCACGCGCACCCACCCGACCTGACAGCAGCGCGAGGACCCGGCAAGTGGAAGAGCACAGCTGATCGCACGCGCACCCACCCGACCTGACAGCAGCGCGAGGACCCGGCAAGTGGAAGAGCACAGCTGATCGCACGCGCACCCACCCGACTGCAGCGCGAGGACCCGAGAGAGAGAGAGATTAAATATAACACAACACGGCCCGTGTGAACGGGCTTTAGGACTAGTAGAATATAAAACAATACAATATAGTGTTCGTAAAGTGCGCTAAGTGCAAAAAATAAAAAGTATCATATAACATGTGCAAACACAAATATAACAATAATATTCAATATGAGATGATTGGTAGATGAAATAACAGTATGGCGTGTTTGCCACAATCAAAAGACAAATGAAGTCCGGTATTTAAACCTGGGTGTATGATGTGAAAAAAAGTCTTGGAAAAAAGGACAGTTCAAAAAAGGAAACAGCAAGTGTTCTGAATATAGGTGTTCAACTAATACATTCGTGAAATCACCAAGGCGGTTCAAAAATGAAGGCAGCTCCTCCTCAGAACCGGTGGTAAATCGGATAATCTAAAAAGTGGAGACAGACAAAAGAGAGCGCCTCATGGTGTGATATCGTACATACAGAGTGTAAAACCCAAAGGGAACAGCAGGCGTTGAAAAGGTACTCACAAGACAGTTGGCACTAGCCGAAAGCGAGAGCAGGCTGGTCCTGGTAGCCGCACTGATGGGAACTCCCCCTGCACACAGCGTATGCAGATCAGCGTGTGTAGATCAGATGGTCGACCTCACAGGTAACTCCGGAAGACTGCACACTGGCGTTACACAGAGCCTGCATAAGCGATCCGTGATGTCTTTAAATTTCCAGTGTGAGAAAATAACCAACAATTATTTGGAACGTTGTAACTATGTATACAATGTAGCAGGATCAGATGTATTGTAAAAAAGATATTTATTGGAGCAATACCGTATCTGCTACATTGTATACATAGTTACAACGTTCCAAATAATTGTTGGTTATTTTCTCACACTGGAAATTTAAAGACATCACGGATCGCTTATGCAGGCTCTGTGTAACGCCAGTGTGCAGTCTTCCGGAGTTACCTGTGAGGTCGACCATCTGATCTACACACGCTGATCTGCATACGCTGTGTGCAGGGGGAGTTCCCATCAGTGCGGCTACCAGGACCAGCCTGCTCTCGCTTTCGGCTAGTGCCAACTGTCTTGTGAGTACCTTTTCAACGCCTGCTGTTCCCTTTGGGTTTTACACTCTGTATGTACGATATCACACCATGAGGCGCTCTCTTTTGTCTGTCTCAGCTTTCTAATTTACTTCTATTATCTAATTTTTTTATTCTCTTGGTATTATTTGTTGAAGGGGCAGAAATGCACTACTGGTTTCTAACTGAACACATGCGTGAGTGAATAACAATGGTTATATATCTGCAGCAACCAATCCGCAGCTAGAAACTAGGTTCTTTGCTGCTCCTGAGCTTGCCTAGTTAAACCTTTCAGCAAAGGATAACAAGAAACGGAAGCAACGTTAAATAATAGAAGTAAATTGGAAAGTTGTTTAAAATTGTATTCTCTATCTAAATCATGAAAGAAACATTTTGGGTTTCATGTCCCTTTAAGTACATGGAGATCCCTTAATCAAGTAAACATTCACAGAGATGGAACTATATGGTTTTTATTTCAGGTTTGTTTGCAAACATTTGCCTGCAATGGTATGTGAGTGCCCTGATGGCCTGAAATCTCCTGTCTGTAAGCAATTAAATGTAGCAGAGGCCTGTCTGTGCAGCTATCCAGCTGTTTGCCTATCTTTGTTATGGTGATCTGCCAGCCTCTTTATCACTGGTAGACTACTCATCTCTGTGTGCTGTGTCTCATTTCTGTGTCTGCTGCCTGTCTCAGGACTGCCTTGTCTATTTAATCTTATTTTATCTATCTCTCTCTCTTTCTCTTTTTCTCTCTTTCTCTTTCTCCTTTTCTCTCTCTTTCTCTCTCTCTCTCTCTCTCTCTCTCTCTCTCTCTCTCTCTCTCTCTCTCTCTCTCTCTTTCTCTTTTTCTCTCTTTTTCTTTCTCTTTCTCTTTTTCTCTCTCTTTCTCTTTTTCTCTCTTTCTCTTTTTCTCTCTCTTTCTCTTTTTTTTCTCTCTCTTTCTCTTTTTTTTCTCTCTCTCTCTCTTTCTCTCTCTCTCTCTCTCTCTCTCTCTCTCTCTCTCTCTCTCTCTCTCTCTCTCTCTCTCTCTCTCTCTCTCTCTCTCTCTTTTTCTCTCTCTCTTTTTCTCTCTCTCTTTTTCTCTCTCTTTTTCTCTCTCTTTTTCTTTCTCTCTCTCTCTCTTTTTCTCTCTCTCTCTTTTTCTCTCTCTCTCTTTTTCTCTCTCTCTTCTCTCCTCTTCTTTCTTTCTTTCTTTCTTTCTTTCTTTCTTTCTTTCTTTCTTTCTTTCTTTCTTTCTTTCTTTCTTTCTTTCTTTCTTTCTTTCTTTCTTTCTCTCTTCTCTCACACTTACGTGATATCCCTCATACACCCATCTCTCATTTTCTGTCACATACTCTCTCACATTCTCTAAAGTGCACTCACATATCAGCTACTGTGTTTTTCTCTTTCTCTCTTACACACACACCTTTCTCTTTCCTCCCCACTGTCTCATGTGTTGCACTGTGCATACATAGAAGCATTTGTGACCCCTTTCTCCAACATAGGTGTGTCCGGTCCACGGCGTCATCCTTACTTGTGGGATATTCTCTTCCCCAACAGGAAATGGCAAAGAGCCCAGCAAAGCTGGTCACATGATCCCTCCTAGGCTCCGCCTACCCCAGTCATTCTCTTTGCCGTTGTACAGGCAACATCTCCACGGAGATGGCTTAGAGTTTTTTAGTGTTTAACATCTTTATCCACTCTGGATGATTGTGAAAATTTGGTCATCCCAGAGAAACTATGTAAAATGGACAAGTTCCTAGAGGTGCCGGGGCTCCCAGAAGCTTTTCCTATACCCAAGCGGGTGGCGGACATTGTTAATAAAGAATGGGAAAGGCCCGGTATTCCTTTCGTCCCTCCCCCCATATTTAAAAAATTGTTTCCTATGGTCGACCCCAGAAAGGACTTATGGCAGTCAGTCCCCAAGGTCGAGGGAGCGGTTTCTACTTTAAACAAACGCACCACTATTCCCATAGAGGATAGTTGTGCTTTCAAAGATCCTATGGATAAAAAATTAGAAGGTTTGCTTAAAAAGATGTTTGTTCAGCAGGGTTACCTTCTACAACCCATTTCATGCATTGTCCCTGTCACTACAGCCGCATATTTCTGGTTTGATGAACTGATTAAGGTGCTCGATAGTGACTCTCCTCCTTATGAGGAGATTATGGACAGAGTCAATGCTCTCAAATTGGCTAATTCTTTCACTCTAGACGCCTCTTTGCAATTGGCTAAGTTAGCGGCTAAGAATTCTGGGTTTGCTATTGTGGCGCGCAGAGCGCTTTGGTTAAAATCTTGGTCGGCTGATGCGTCTTCCAAGAACAAGCTACTAAACATTCCTTTCAAGGGGAAAACGCTGTTTGGTCCTGACTTGAAAGAGATTATCTCTGATATCACTGGGGGTAAGGGCCATGCCCTTCCTCAGGATCGGCCTTTCAAGGCAAAAAATAGACCTAATTTTCGTCCCTTTCGTAAAAACGGACCAGCCCAAGGTGCTACGTCCTCTAAGCAAGAGGGTAATACTTCTCAGGCCAAGCCAGCTTGGAGACCAATGCAAGGCTGGAACAAGGGAAAGCAGGCAAAGAAACCTGCCACTGCTACCAAGACAGCATGAAATATCGGCCCCCGATCCGGGACCGGATCTGGTGGGGGGCAGACTCTCTCTCTTCGCTCAGGCTTGGGCAAGAGATGTTCTGGATCCTTGGGCGCTAGAAATAGTCTCCCAGGGTTATCTTCTGGAATTCAAGGGACTTCCCCCAAGGGGAAGGTTCCACAGGTCTCAGTTGTCTTCAGACCACATAAAAAGACAGGCGTTCTTACATTGTGTAGAAGACCTGTTAAAAATGGGAGTGATTCATCCTGTTCCATTGAGAGAACAAGGGATGGGGTTCTACTCCAATCTGTTCATAGTTCCCAAAAAAGAGGGAACGTTCAGACCAATCCTAGATCTCAAGATCTTAAACAAATTTCTCAAGGTCCCATCTTTCAAGATGGAAACCATTCGAACTATCCTTCCTTCCATCCAGGAAGGTCAATTCATGACCACGGTGGATTTAAAGGATGCGTATCTACATATTCCTATCCACAAGGAACATCATCGGTTCCTAAGGTTTGCATTCCTGGACAAACATTACCAGTTCGTGGCGCTTCCTTTCGGATTAGCCACTGCTCCAAGGATTTTCACAAAGGTACTAGGGTCCCTTCTAGCTGTGCTAAGACCAAGGGGCATTGCAGTTGTACCTTACCTGGACGACATTCTGATTCAAGCGTCGTCCCTCCCTCGAGCAAAGGCTCACACGGACATCGTCCTGGCCTTTCTCAGATCGCACGGCTGGAAAGTGAACGTGGAAAAGAGTTCTCTATCCCCGTCAACAAGGGTTCCCTTCTTGGGAACAATTATAGACTCCTCAGAAATGAGGATTTTTCTAACAGAGGCCAGAAAGACAAAGCTTCTGGACTCTTGTCGAATACTTCATTCCGTTCCTCTTCCTTCCGTAGCTCAGTGCATGGAAGTGATCGGGTTGATGGTAGCGACAATGGACATAGTTCCTTTTGCGCGCATTCATCTAAGACCATTACAACTGTGCATGCTCAGTCAGTGGAATGGGGACTATACAGACTTGTCTCCAAAGATACAAGTAAATCAGAGGACCAGAGACTCACTCCGTTGGTGGCTGTCCCTGGACAACCTGTCACGAGGGATGACATTCCACAGACCAGAGTGGGTCATTGTCACGACCGACGCCAGTCTGATGGGCTGGGGCGCGGTCTGGGGATCCCTGAAAGCTCAGGGTCTTTGGTCTCGGGAAGAATCTCTTCTACCGATAAATATTCTGGAACTGAGAGCGATATTCAATGCTCTCAAGGCTTGGCCTCAGCTAGCGAGGACCAAGTTCATACGGTTTCAATCAGACAACATGACGACTGTTGCGTACATCAACCATCAGGGGGGAACAAGGAGTTCCCTAGCGATGGAAGAAGTGACCAAGATTATTCTATGGGCGGAGTCTCACTCCTGCCACCTGTCTGCTATCCACATCCCGGGAGTGGAAAATTGGGAAGCGGATTTTCTGAGTCGTCAGACATTGCATCCGGGGGAGTGGGAACTCCATCCGGAAATCTTTGCCCAAGTCACTCAACTTTGGGGCATTCCAGACATGGATCTGATGGCCTCTCGTCAGAACTTCAAAGTTCCTTGCTACGGGTCCAGATCCAGGGATCCCAAGGCGGCTCTAGTGGATGCACTAGTAGCACCTTGGACCTTCAAACTAGCTTATGTGTTCCCGCCGTTTCCTCTCATCCCCAGGCTGGTAGCCAGGATCAATCAGGAGAGGGCGTCGGTGATCTTGATAGCTCCTGCGTGGCCACGCAGGACTTGGTATGCAGATCTGGTGAATATGTCATCGGCTCCACCTTGGAAGCTACCTTTGAGACGAGACCTTCTTGTTCAGGGTCCGTTCGAACATCCGAATCTGGTTTCACTCCAGCTGACTGCTTGGAGATTGAACGCTTGATTTTATCGAAGCGAGGTTTCTCAGATTCTGTTATCGATTCTCTTGTTCAGGCCAGAAAGCCTGTAACTAGAAAGATTTACCACAAAATTTGGAAAAAATATATCTGTTGGTGTGAATCTAAAGGATTCCCTTGGGACAAGGTTAAGATTCCTAGGATTCTATCCTTCCTTCAAGAAGGATTGGAAAAAGGATTATCGGCAAGTTCCCTGAAGGGACAGATTTCTGCCTTGTCGGTGTTACTTCACAAAAAACTGGCAGCTGTGCCAGATGTTCAAGCCTTTGTTCAGGCTCTGGTTAGAATCAAGCCTGTTTACAAACCTTTGACTCCTCCTTGGAGTCTCAATCTAGTTCTTTCAGTTCTTCAGGGGGTTCCGTTTGAACCCTTACATTCCGTTGATATTAAGTTATTATCTTGGAAAGTTTTGTTTTTAGTTGCAATTTCTTCTGCTAGAAGAGTTTCAGAATTATCTGCTCTGCAGTGTTCTCCTCCTTATCTGGTGTTCCATGCAGATAAGGTGGTTTTACGTACTAAACCTGGTTTTCTTCCAAAAGTTGTTTCTAACAAAAACATTAACCAGGAGATTATCGTACCTTCTCTGTGTCCGAAACCAGTTTCAAAGAAGGAACGCTTGTTGCACAATTTGGATGTTGTTCGCGCTCTAAAATTCTATTTAGATGCTACAAAGGATTTTAGACAAACATCTTCCCTGTTTGTTGTTTATTCAGGTAAAAGGAGAGGTCAAAAAGCAACTTCTACCTCTCTCTCTTTTTGGATTAAAAGCATCATCAGATTGGCTTACGAGACTGCCGGACGGCAGCCTCCCGAAAGAATCACGGCTCATTCCACTAGGGCTGTGGCTTCCACATGGGCCTTCAAGAACGAGGCTTCTGTTGATCAGATATGTAGGGCAGCGACTTGGTCTTCACTGCACACTTTTACCAAATTTTACAAGTTTGATACTTTTGCTTCTTCTGAGGCTATTTTTGGGAGAAGGGTTTTGCAAGCCGTGGTGCCTTCCATTTAGGTGACCTGATTTGCTCCCTCCCTTCATCCGTGTCCTAAAGCTTTGGTATTGGTTCCCACAAGTAAGGATGACGCCGTGGACCGGACACACCTATGTTGGAGAAAACAGAATTTATGTTTACCTGATAAATTTCTTTCTCCAACGGTGTGTCCGGTCCACGGCCCGCCCTGGTTTTTTAATCAGGTCTGATAATTTATTTTCTTTAACTACAGTCACCACGGTACCATATGGTTTCTCCTATGCTATTATTCCTCCTTAACGTCGGTCGAATGACTGGGGTAGGCGGAGCCTAGGAGGGATCATGTGACCAGCTTTGCTGGGCTCTTTGCCATTTCCTGTTGGGGAAGAGAATATCCCACAAGTAAGGATGACGCCGTGGACCGGACACACCGTTGGAGAAAGAAATTTATCAGGTAAACATAAATTCTGTTTTATTTTGATCTTGGAGCATTAACATAGCAAGAATTGCAGGGAAACTTGTATCTGTGTTTGAAGAGGGAGAAAGTGCAGGGAGACCAGTGTTACTTAGCCTGGTGCCAGCCGAACATATGCTTTAATTACAGCTACCTTGTTTGTGATGTATTACAGAGTACATGATTGTTTTAGGACAACAATATAAATGTCTAGGGAAGAAGGGAAAAGTTAATGCCGCTCGGATCTCCTGTTCCTGCTTTTGTCTCTTTAAATCTAGGTGCTAATCTCTGACTTAATTACCAGCTATGAGTTTTGTTAACCCTTTACCAGAGTTGGGTACAATGCTGAATCGTTTTATTTTATGCTTACAAAGGAGCAGTATTCATATAATGCATCAACAATATCTGTTGTATACTTCTAACTAATGCTCACTTGCTGATAGCACTATTGGTGGAGAGTGACACCTTTTTATAGCCTTTTGAATAAATGCTGGTTTGTACTGGACAGAAACTTTTTTTTTTTAATGTCATAATTTAAAGTGACATAAGAAAAGAAAATGTTTTAATGTGGTCTGAGGTTTTATTATTGCACCATTGCTTGCATGTAACTGTGATTATCACCTCCATTGCAACAATGCATTACTGGGACCTAATTGAACACATAAGATGAGCCAATGCAAAAAAACGTGTATAACCACCAATCAAAAGCTAGCTCACAGTAGTGCATTGGAACTCCTTAGCTTACCAAGGTATGCTTTTCAGCTAAGGATAGCAAAAGAACAAAAGTACAATTGATAATAAAAGGAAATTGAAAAGTTTCTTAAAACTGAATGGACGTTTTTATTTTGACTTTCACGACCCTTTTAAATGAAACAAAGACATTTAGAGGTTGTTAACCTGTAAAGTGAATGGTGAGTTGTAGGTCTGTGGCAGTGTAAGGGTGCAGTTCTGTTGCACATCATGCAGAACAATCTCAGCCTGTTTACCTTACAGGTTATCTGCTACAAATGCTTTTGCTTTCCTAAGGGCTGGGCGCATTAAGTGTGCACGCTTTTGTCTGTATGACTAAATACGTGAGGTTTTACCGTGCTGCGTGTAGGTACTTGTGCCAGACCCTGTATGTTTTCACAGCACATTTTTCTCATTGTATGTAAGTTCTGTTGCTGCCACATGCTGGTTTTCCTCCCTGTCTTTAAGCAGTCACAGACTTGCAGGTCCCAAGTACTTCATTTATAAATTACTTTCAGGCCCTTTGTTCAAAGGGCTATGTAGGCTCTGGAGGTGGGAGCTAGCTGCTGTTTGGCACTGCACATATCTTGTCATTGGTTTACCAATATGCTCAGCTAGCTCCCAGTAGTGCATTGCTGCACCTTCAATAAAGGATACTAAGAAAAAGAAGCAACATTGATAATAGAAGTAAATAGGAAAGTTGTTTAAGATTGTATGCTCTATCTGTATCATGTTAAAAAAACATTTTGGGTTTTATGTCCCTTTAAATTTTATTGAATCATTCTTTTAAACTGAAAGTTATTTCTTTGAAATGTTCTTAGAATGGTGCACACACTCTTTCTATGTATAAAGGTGTATGTACAGAGATTTATCATTACCTCACTCATATTTATTTTATGTGCTTGACAAATGTGTTTAAAAATTAGGAGCCAGTAAGAATATTTAGGAGCCAGGCATATTTTTAGGAGCCTGACCGTTGGATTTGTATATAGATATATGGAGAATAACCCAAAATGTTAGGAGCCAGGGGTAAAATTCTAGGAGCCAGTGGCTACCAGGCTCCTGGGTTTGTCGAGCCCTGTTTTTTTTTTGTATCTTCTATATATACTGTGTGTGCTGGCTCCTGGGTTGTCAAACCCTGATATACTGTGTGTGCTGGCTCCTGGGTTTGTCAAACCCTTATATACTGTGTGTGCTGGCTCCTGGGTTTGTCAAACCCTTATATACTGTGTGTGCTGGCTCCTGTGTTTGTTGAGCACTGATATACTGTGTGTGCTGGCTCCTGGGTTTGTTGAGCACTGATATACTGTGTGTGCTTGCTCCTGGGTTTGTCGGGCACTGATATACTGTGTGTGCTGGCTCCTGGGTTTGTCGAGCACGGATATACTGTGTGTGCTTGCTCCTGGGTTTGTCAAGCCCTGATACACTGTGTGCTGGCTCTTGGGTTTGTCGAGCACTGATATACTGTGTGCTGGCTCCTGGGTTTGTCAAGCCCTGATACACTGTGTGTGCTGGCTCCTAGGTTTGTTGAGCACTGATATACTGTGTGCTGGCTCCTAGGTTTGTTGAGCACTGATATACTGTGTGTGCTTGCTCCTGGGTTTGTCGGGCACTGATATACTGTGTGTGCTGGCTCCTGTGTTTGTCGAGCACTGATATACTGTGTGCTGGCTCCTGGGTTTGTCAAGCCCTGATACACTGTGTGTGCTGGCTCCTAGGTTTGTCGAGCACTGATATACTGTGTGCTGGCTCCTAGGTTTGTTGAGCACTGATATACTGTGTGTGCTTGCTCCTGGGTTTGTCGGGCACTGATATACTGTGTGTGCTGGCTCCTGTGTTTGTCGAGCACTGATATACTGTGTGTGCTGGTTCTTGGGTTTGTCGAGCACTGATATACTGTGTGTGCTGGCTCCTGGATTTGTCGAGCCCTGATATACTGTGTGTGCTGGCTCCTAGATTTGTTGAGCACTGATATACTGTGTGTGCTGGCTCCTGGGTTTTTCGAGCACTGATATACTGTGTGTGCTGGCTCCTGGATTTGTCGAGCCCTTATATACTGTGTGTGCTGGCTCCTGGGTTTGTTGAGCACTGATATACTGTGTGTGCTTGCTCCTGGGTTTGTCCAGCACTGATATACTGTGTGTGCTGGCTCCTGGGTTTGCCGAGCCCTAATATACTGTGTGTGCTGGCTCCTGGGTTTGTCGAGCACTGATATACTGTGTGTGCTTGCTCCTGGGTTTGTCCAGCACTGATATACTGTGTGTGCTGGCTCCTGGGTTTGCCGAGCCCTAATATACTGTGTGTGCTGGCTCCTGGATTGTCGAGCCCTAATATACTGTGTGTGCTGGCTCCTGGATTGTCGAGCCCTAATATACTGTGTGTGCTGGCTCCTGGATTTGTCGAGCCCTAATATACTGTGTGTGCTAGCACCTGGATTTGTCGAGCCCTGATATACTGTGTGTGCTGGCTCCTGCACTTAGATTAGACATTTGGAAAATTAGGCAGCTGCCAAGGCTCCCTCGCACACAGATGGGGTGACGCCTGTCTGATTTGAGAAGTGATGCAATTTTGCAGTTCAGCCTGCTGAAAATGTGGCTGTAAATCAGATTGTTACATCCTTTTTATATTGAGTATTTATCTGGCTGCATTTGCAACTTTTGAAACATTGCTGTTCAGATTCACATGAGCGAGCCTGTTGCAACCGCCACAAATTTCAGAAGCAGAAACTGCTTCTTATCCTTTCCGCCACCTCTGTTGAGATAAATCACCCCAAACTCACTTGTTTAGGGTGATTGACAGACCCTGCTCTTGTGATTGGTTGCCTGACAGCAGTGGGGGCGATTGCACAGAGGGCATTTGTGCAGTTACCAAGTGATGCTGCAGGTGGACAGGTTCTCTGCCTGAGCTTGATAAACTTTCCTTTATGTGTGGGTGCACATATTAACTGGGAGGCTATTAGTATAAATGTAATTAAAAGAAAATGTTGGATGTCACCTGAATAAACTGTTCATCCAGTTCTGCATATTCTGTTTGCTTTTTTCGTGTAAAATATATGTATGTATGCTGTCACTCTATATTTGTACTCGTGTTCAACCTGCAGTACACCTGTGTTCACTGGACCTGAGCTTTTCTTGCACCTCCCAGAAAACAAACTTGCTCCGTTAGAGCCAGGCGGGTTTAACATTAACAGGATTTCGTTCCCACATCTGCTGGCCATGATAAGCCGTTCCCGCCACAGCCCTTTCTACACAGGTTGACAAGAGCAAATAAATGGACAAGCAAACAGTTTAATCGCTGAGAATTGCCTGAGTACACAGCGCTGATTGTGGGTGAGACCGCTGCCAGGCAATGAAGGGCAAGTGTCCTGGAATTTAACAGCATAGGAATCTTTAGTAGCTGTTTAACCCATTAGTTAATACATTGTCATTATTATATACCCTTTTTCAGTCTAGAATTTTTATATATATATATATATATATATATATATATATATATATATATATATATATAGTCTTCCTTAAAGGGACATACGTGCACAAATAAACTACTCTGGGTTTGTGCATTTTATTATTGCAGTGTAGCTTGTATATGTGCCTAACCCTTGCAAATAGGGTTAGACATAAAGGACTAGTAAATACAGTAGATTTGCATAATGAACAAATACATGATAAAAAGACAATGCAATTGCAGATAGCCAGAACTTTTAAGTAGTAGATTTTATTCTGACAAATTTCAAAGCAATTCCACTCCCCCCTGTATCATGTGACAGCCATCAGCCAATCACAAATGCATATATGTATAGTCTCTGAATTCTTGCACATTCTCCGTAAAAGAGCTGGTGACTCAAAAATTTTAAATATAAAAAGATTGTGCACATGTTGTTAATGGAAGTAAATTGGAAAGTTATCTAAATTGCATGCTCTATCTGAATCATGAAAGTTTTTTTTGACTTGTTTGTCCCTTTTAAAAGTCATTTTGAGACCAGCGGTGCACTACTGGGACCTAGATGAGCACATCTGGTGAGCCAATGACAAGATGCATAGGCTTAACTGCCAATCACCAGCTAGCTCCAAGTTGTGAACTATGTCTTCCGAGCATACCCAGGTATGCTTTTTTAATCCATCTTTGTTACCTATAACTTTGAACCTTGCAGGCTCCACCCACCACCAGTACTGAGAGTGCATGTTAAGTGGGAACATGTGTGCACACTATCTACTACTGTATGCTTGTCAAGTTGTGTGCCCAGTAGAAATAAGCAGCCGTGTTCTTCACAGAATATTTTGCCAGCCGGGTGGCATTAGGAAGTAGCCGGGAGGGGACTGTGTAATACATTGCAATATAATATTTTATGTCATTTATAAATGTTACTTAAAGGGACACTAAAGTCAAATTACACTTAATGATTCAGATTGAGGATGAAGTTTTTTGAGACTTTCCAATTTACTTCCATTAGCAAATGTTGCAGTCTTTTTATATACACACTTTCTGAGACATCAGCTCCTACTGAGCATGTGCACAAGTTCATAAGGTATATGTATACTAGTCTGTGATTGGCTGATGGCTGTCACATGATACAGGGGGCCGGCTAATGAGGGGGGGGGATATATATGGAATTCTACTGTATTTAGTGTTTGCTTTTTTTAAGCTAGCCAAAGCACAAATTAATTGCATAATTTCAGATAAATTGAGTAAATGATAATTTGAGCAAAAAACATTAAAATAATTTAATATTAACTGGTAGCTTAATATTGGCTTACATTTTTCCTGGTTAGTCAGGAAAAACAGCCATGTGGTGTGCCCACTTAAAAGGACCTGGGGAGAACAACTCTCACTAATAACATTTCTGCAAAAATTGTCCTATGCAAATTTTAAATTTGCTACTGTGCTGCTCAGATTTGCTTTTAACACTTTATTTGTTTTTGCTTTATTTTTTTTCTTTATATGCTGGAGAGGTTATATGATATCCTCTGTTTAGTAAATTTTAGTATGATTGTTAGATCAAGGGAAATATAGTGTGCGTTATTCTCTCTGCATCTAAGCAGGTTGATTAATCTTGTTGACCCCTCAGTCAGGAATTAGCTAAGAAGCTTAGGAATGCATTGTTATCGTGTTTAATTACTGAAGCATTTTAATCATCAGACCACTTTGTCCCTAATTGTGCGTCTGATGTTCTAATAAACATACTGACAAGCCGTTTCTTTTTAGATTTAACATAAAGCATATTCTTATTTCCTTTCATTGTTGACACTTACAGAGAATTTGCTTTTCTTAAAGGGACATTATTGTAGAGAAAAAATATATTTTGTTACAGCATTTTGTTTTGAAACTTTTTTTTCTTCTTCTTTTTGTTATGTGATAGACCCCTCCAGAGGGTTTAACTACAGTAAAAGTTTTGCTACTTTAAAGGGTCAGTCTACATCAAAATTGTTTTTGTTTAAACAGTTAGATAATGCCTTTAGTACCCATTCCCCAGCACAACCAACACCTCTATCTGTTTCTACGCCACTCCACTACTATATGTGGGATATATGGATATATATAGATATATATCTCATTGTGCACTAATTGGCCAAAATGCAAGTCAATAAAAAAAATAGCCATGTGATAATGGGGCTGTTAGAAAAGACCTATATACAAGGTAATCACAGAGGTAAAAAGTATATTAATATAACTGTGTTGGTTATGCAAAACTGGGGAATGGGTAATAAAGGGATTATCTATCTTTTTAAACAATAACAATTTTGGAGTTGACTGTCCCTTTTAGTGAAGATGCAGCCAATCGGGGGTAGTCATTTCTGTAAAATTGAAACGGGACATTTTATTTTAAACTAGAATGTCAATTTAAACTTTTTCAGATACTTTTTGTATTTTTATATATGGATTTGTATAGCCAGATGTTACAGCCCATTTGTACCGGTTGCAAAGAGATGTCTATATCCCAATGTTATGTCTGATAACCTGTGTTTACAATGCAAAATGGTATACAGGGTGGCAGAGTGTATGATACATTTAGCAAATTTGTGCTGGATTCTATCACTTCTGCAGATATAGGGTTTTTATGTGCATGTGTGTTGTTAGGTGGCTGATACATTTATACTAAACTTTTAGCCGATGAGCACATGCATGTTTTATATATAGATAGATATAGCTATATATACTGTATAGAGAGAGGTGTGTGTGTGTATATTCACATAACATTAAAAAACCCCATATATATATGTATAGATAGATGTATATCTTAGTAGTTATAACTACATTTGAGCCAATGAGCACGTGTTTTATCCATCTATCTATTTTATTCAAAAAAGTGCACTCACTTCATGCAAGTAACTCGATGGAGCAAAAGGTAAAAGATCCACAGAAAAAATAGAATTGCACTTGCTCCCAATATAACAAGTTTTATTTAAATTTAAAACATTTGTTGTATTGTAAGCTAGTGTAGAGAATATATATATATCTGAATAAGAGCTGAAACGCGTAAGACAAATGCTTGATTTTTATGTATTCAGATGCTTTGAGTATTTCCCTTTTCGTTTACATTTTTATATATACATATATATACAGTGTGTGTATATATGTGTATATATATATATATATATATATATATATATATATATATTGCACACACACACATATGTTATTACTTAAAACATACATTTTACAAGCAAATGATGACAGAAAAAAAATTGTTTTATCCTTTTAAATCTGTAGGTTTTCCCAAATGTGCTGCCTAACTGCAGGCAAAAATATGTCATTGGTACTTTTTAACGGCAATGTTTTGCATCTTCTCACGGCCTGGAATCCCCTGGTCAGAACTGTCCCTCATCACTATAAAATGATTTCTCAATATGAGCTGCTGACAGAAATGCGCTCTCTAGTGAATAGGACTTTGTGTGCTCCTGAATGAGGACTCGTTATTCCTTTAAGTGATACCTGTTCTCCCTTCCCCCAAAGCAGGACATCTCCAGACCCTTTAGCCTTGTCTGCATTCCTCCTGACTCCAGCTGTCTCTAGTTCCAAATTTCCTGGCTGGCAGAAAGTTTGAAGATTTTGGGGAAAAAAGATGCATTCCAAATTGCTGTCCATTGTGCACCCAAAAAAAATTAAAGGGACACAAGTTCAAAAAGAAAATGCTGTAATGTGTTGGACCATTGTAGTATTCCACTATTGCTAGTATATAACTGTGGTTAAATAACTACTGCAAAGAGTCAGTCCGCTCAAGAGCAACTATCTGAACCATGGAAGTTTAATTTTGATTTTCATGTCACTGGAAATATGGTTATAACTTATGGGGAGAAATAAATTCAAGAAATATAGTATGTAAAATAAATGATCCCACGCCTTTGGACACTTATAATACAACTGCTTTACAGAGATAAAAGTTATGGCACATTATACACAGTGTTTTTATTGGTAAACTGTTTCAATCCTTAACCCTTTTGCTTTCCAGATCACATTTTTTTTTTTATGTTTCCTTTTTTGTATGTTTTATGACAATAGTTAACGCATGACCGTAAAAAAATGTACATTCTTTCATTTCAACAGCGTTCTGTATGCGCAACTATCGTAACTAGTCTTATATGTTTGTCGTTTTGTCATCGTAAGCTGACATTCTCTCATAACGTGTACAACTCTGAGCTAGTTCTTTAACCCTTGTCTGTTCTGTCTTCAGGTTCGAAACCAGCACTGGAGCCTAATCATGGAAAGCGTTGTTCCCTCAGACAAAGGCAGCTACACCTGTATTGTAGAGAATGAACACGGATCTATTAATCACACTTACCACCTTGATGTTATAGGTAAGTAGACCTCAGGAATTGTTCTGTATAGTCCACTGGTGAAAAGCCAGCATTACTAATATGTTTGTGTTACTGGGTATTTGTAAACGGACATTAAACACTTCAAGATATTAAATACATTGTTTAATTTCATGTAGTAAAACAACTTTGCAATATATTATTATTATTTGTTTTGTTCTCCTTTCACTTAATTTTAATTGTGAATATTGTGTGCTTTCCAATTCTTGTTTATCATGGGAGTGCAGACACAGCTTTATTCCACACAGTCATTGGTTGTACACTCTAGTAAGCTATTTATAACCATTCATAATTGGCCTCAGTAGAAAATGTAACCTAAGTTACAATATGGCGGCGCCCACTGCTTTAAGGGCATTAACTTTACCCTTGATACTGACTGCTCAGACTGTGATATATTGCTATAGTTTACAGTATGATTTTCTCTATTAAAGGGACAGTCTACAACTTGGTCATATTAAAGTCTTACCTTAGATTAAGCGGCAAATAGCCTTTGCACCCTTTCTATATCATGCAGCAGTAACCGTAAAAAGTTAGTTTAAAATGAATATCGTTTCTGGCCACTTTAAAATGGCTACCAAGCTCCACCCACTGATGACATCCCTATTTGGGCGGCATCTAGGCACCCTGCTTAATAGCATTAACAGTCTTGAATCCAACTAGTGAGCCTTTTGTAACTTGTGAACCTATTATGAAGGCCTGATCTTAGCTGCCATTTCAAAGTTACCAGAAACAATATTCATTTTAAAATAACTTTTTACTGTTCCCTCTGCATGATATAGAAGGGTGCAGGAGGCGATTTGCAGCTTAATCTAAGGAAAACTTTAAGATGACCAAGGTGTAGACTGTCCCTTTCAGTAAAGATGTATAGTTTGTTTCAACAAAATTAGTAGATTCAGATTTGAGTGATCTCTGTGTAGAAATGTATAGGTACATAAAGCTGCAATAAAATTGCTAGCCTATACCTGTGTTCAATCCTTGTGAAGGGGTTAATATAGTTAGTTGGCTCTGGACTAGTAGTGCACTATAGGTTTGGAGCTGCACACAGCAGCTGAGCCAATCAGCTTAGCATATGTGCATATCAACCAATCAGGATCAGCAGTGTATTTATTATTATTATTATTATTATTATTATTATTATTATTATTATTATTATAATACTACTATTATCTGTAGAGCGCCACCAGATTCCTTACACATTTATATTAGCAATTGTTATGCATTTTAATGTAATTTATGTGGATCTGAAATGTCTTCAAGTTTAAATTGGTTGCTTGATTTTGACTTTTTGTCCAAATATCAAAGATTCCAAAAGTTTGTGTGATCTTTTATCTAAATGAGTTGTGAGCATTCCGTTCTTCTAAATCAAGATTACAAGTCTAGTGCTTAAACTCAATCAGCAGGCTGGGGGTTCCAAGGTTACTGTAACCATTAATTAAACAATTAACTAAGTAGTAATTACCAGTAATCCCCTTTCATCCAGCCATTTGACTTTCTTCAGGACGCCTGCTTGAAGGTAAATGAGAATGTTCATTGTTGGATCCGTTTTCTTGTAAAGTTCATTGGCAAAGTTTGATGCTTCGCAATCATTTACTGCTAGTGGTGTAAAATAGTGTATACTCTTACTTAAAGGGACAGTCAAGTCAAAATTAAACTTTCATGATTCAGACAGGGCATGTCATTTTAAACAACTTTCCAATTCCTTTTATCATCAATTTAGCTTTGTCCTCTTGGTATTCTTAGTTGAAAGCTAAACCTAGGTAGGCTCATATGCAAATTTCTTAGCCCTTGAAGGACGCTTCTTATCCAAATGCGTTTTGACAGTTTTTCACAACTAGAGGGTGTTAGTTCATGTGTGCCATGTAGATAACATTGGGCTCATGCCCGTGGAGTTACCCAGGAGTCAGCACTGTTTGGCTAAAATGCAAGTCTGTCAAAAGAACTGAAATAAGGGGGCAGTCTGCAGAGGCTTAGATACAAGGTAATTACAAAGGTAAAATGTGTATTATTATAACTGTTGGTTTTGCAAAACTGGGGAATGGGTAATAAAGGGATTATCTATCTATCTTTTTAAACAATAAAAATTCTGGTGCAGACTGTCCCTTTAAATTACTATTTTATTTATAAATTGTGGAGTTTTATGTCCCTTTTTAAGTACTAAAAAAGATATAAAAATATATTTTGTGATTCAGACAGAGCATACAATTTTTTAAAAAAGTTTAAATTTACTTCTATTACCAAATTTGCTTAGTTCCCATGGTATTCTTTGTTGAAGAGATACCTAGGTAGGTGTCTGGAGCACTACATGGAAGGAAATAGTGCTGCCATCTAGTGCTCTTGCAAACCAGTTGCTGTGTAGTGCTCCAGACATGTGCACACTCCTAAGCTTACATCCCTGCTTTTCAATAAAATATACCAAGAATACAAACAAAATTTGATAATAGAAGTAAATTAAGAAGTTGTTTAAAATTGCATGTGCTATCTGAATCATGAAATACATTTACAACATATTAAAATGTCCTTCCTTTTCTCTGCCCCCTGTATCATGTGACAGCCAATAGCCAATCACAGGCTCATTATATGTATGCACTGTGAACTGCTTAGTGAGAAGCTGGTGGCTCGGAAAGTGCATATAAAAAGGTTGTGCACATTTAGATAATGAAAGTTAATTGGAAAGTATTTTTTTTAAGTTTGCAAGTTCTATCTGAATCATGAAAGTTTAATTTTGTGTTTAGTGTCCCTTTAATTCTTGATAAAATGCAGTCCCAAGTATGGTATGATGATGTTAATAAATCACAATACACTGGTTTGCTGATTCAGGCTGGAAGAAAGTTCAGGTGTCTGAAAACCGTCTCTTGATGTCATGATCGGAAATCTGGACTCACCTCTTCCATGCTGGGATTGCGTCCCAGGACGTGCGGCCAAGTACTTATGTCAGGCTGCCTCATTACCAATTGATTCTATGACTTCCCAGACTTCAAACATGTGACAAACTCTCGCAGAGGGCGGCCAGGAGCCATGGAGGAACATTCTGTGCAAACACATTACAACAAAGTGATTAGCACCCTCTTGCTTTCAGAAAAGTGCTCCTGAGTACTATAACTTTATTTAGACCATTGATAGTGGGTCCCCCAGACACAAAAACTGCTGATTTTAGCCTTATTCACCCCCTCATATTGGCATTAGTTTCAAAATCCATTGTCATAAGCAGGTGCTTATTTTAATAAGCATCTAAACCTGGTCACCAGATATTACTACAAAGTTCTGTTCTCATTTCTGTATTGTATGTTTGCTGACACTTAAAGGGACAGTTAAGTCCAAAATAAACTTTCATGATTCAAATAGGGAATGTAATTTTAAACAACTTTCCAATTTACTTTTATCACCAATTTTGCTTTGTTCCCTTGGTATTCTTAGTTGAATCCTAAACCTCGGAGGCTTATATACTAATTTCTTAGACCTTGAAGGCTGCCTCTAATCTGAATGCATTTTGACCACTAGAGGGCATTAGTTCATGTGTGTCATATAGATAACATTGAGCTCATGCACGTGAAGTTACCTTGGAGTTAGCACTGATTGGCTAAAATGCAAGTCTGTCAAAAGAACTGAAATAAGGGAGCAGTTGGCAGAGACTTAGATACAAGGTAATTACAGAGGTAAAACAAGTACAGTATTATTATAACTGTGTTGATTATGCAAAACTGGGGAATTTGTAATAAAGGGATTATATATCTTTCTAAACAACAAAACTTCTGGTGTTGACTGTCCCTTTAATGAATATTATATGTAATAAATACTAGAAATTGACTGTGGTCATGTAAAAAAATATTCTAGCTCCCCCAAAAATTGCATTTATCGCCCCTCAATATAATGGCTAACTGCACCTTTAATATAAATTTGTCAACCCCATCTTAATGATTTGAAATTAGTAGCTGCATGTGCAAAAAGGGAAGGACATTTGAGTTCTATAATTAATTGCACTGTTTCACATTAATTATTTTACGCTAATAATCTTTAACTTTGGTTAAACATTTCAGCTCAAGAAATAAACATGGAACTTTTTTTTTTTAACATCTAAAATGTGTTCAGGCTACAAAAGACAATTGAATGCATGTCAATAGCGCATGCCGGTTTTGCTTTGCGGACCCTAGCTTTCTATGTGTTAAACCCCTGCAAAGAGTTTAAACACATAGGTAAGGTCCTGCTGAGAAGGACACGTCTGGTCAGCCAATCAGGAGTGGCAGCTGATAATAGCCACTATGTGGATACCGAGCTATACTTCTATTGTGTGTTTAACCCCTTTGCCGTTAAATACACAGTAGTGCAGGGTCGATAGTCTTAAAATGACAGTCTCTTATTAAATTAGAGCATTTAACGCTCCAACTATTATGGCCCTTTAAAGGGATGTTAAACAGTCTGTTTCATTGTAATAAAAAAGCATTAAGCAGTGGCTTATACTTAAAGTGAACTTTCATGAATGAAAGTGCCCCTGTTTTTAATAGTATTTTTTAAAACAAGGCACTGATTCATGAAAGTTTACATTTACTAGAAATCATTGCAGTATGTTTTATTCATAATTTTAAATGGATTTTACCGTTAATTTTTTTACACTACATTTGTGCAGTGTCCATTACTTCCTGTCAGAGCCCTACAAAGGAGGCTGTGGCCTCTCCAGGAAGGTTTATCTTAGCCTGATATCATAAAACTTCTGTAGTGACATGAGCCGACTTACTATAAAGTGAATAGATAATAGGGAGTCAAATTTGCTCATTCTCAGATCAGTCAGAATGTGATCCAAGCTTTTTTCAGCTTTTATCACACTGAGGGCAGGGGCTACACTCACTGAGAATTTCTAGGTGCTAGAAAACATCTAAATAATTTTCAGTTGTGTTTTTTTTTTTTTTAACAAAATCTTTTTCTTTTTATGTTAATTTGATTTAACATATTTGCTTTTACCAATGGAGCACGATTTAATATCCTTGTGTGTAAATTGTGTTTTTCTATAAATACAAATGTTTAATATGACTACCCAGATAGAAGGCTCCTACAAATGTTATGTCCTGTAGGTTTATATCCTGTGGGAAAAACGAGGCACAAAAGTCTGCAGAAGTCAAAGCACAAATATTAAAATTGTAGTTCTCCAATCTTTGCTGTCTTGTTTTAACTTGTCTGTCTGGCAGGCTGGGGAGCGTTTGTTGACATATCAGGTTCGGTGGGATGGGAACTGGGCAAGACTGTGCAGAGCACTGGGATGAGTTTGCCTCCCGCGCTGTGCAGTTCTGTGGCCTCTTGAAATTGTAGGAGATATATTGTTGCCACTGGCTATTTTTTTTAATTCTACCAGATTATTGTACCTTAGGTTTCTAGAGGCTAAGCTTGGAAGGTAATATTAATTGCCCTAACCAATGTTCTAGCAGAACGAACAAGTATAATACTTTACACTAGATTCATGGATTTAAAAAGAAGCTCATTTGGATTCACATATTTTAAGCAGGGGGTCGACAAATCTGTTATAATATATTGGAGGCAGTAAGAATATTAAGGAGCCAGACCTACTTTAAGGACAAGACAGTGGTATTTGTATATAGATATATGGAGAATAACCCAAAAAGTTAGGAGCCAGAGAAAAAATTCTAGGAACCACCAGTGTCTCACAGGCTCCTTGGTTTGTCGACGCCTGTATTAAAGGGGCATTAAAGTAATCTTTTATATATGCATCAGAAATGAATCACTACATTGCAGAATAGCTGCATGCAAGGTATTTTAAACGGACATTTTGTTAGCAAAAAACAAAATGTATTTGTTTTGCACTTCAGGGACACACACTCTGAAAAGCCTCTAGAGTGTTGTTTATTGTACATCCTTTAGAACAGGTATAAATGAGCTTCTGCACATATCAACCAATCATTGTGCAGCATATTTGAGTGTTACGGTGCTGAATACAACAGCAGGGACTCCAGCCTTTCTAGAGGAAGTGAGAAAAAAAAATCCTGGTTTAAATTACAGGATAAGCAGGCATAATAAATATTGCAAATACACTACAAAGTTTTTTTATTTTATTATTATTATTATGCATGAATAAACCTTTCATGCAAAGCTGATTTACTGCCCCCTTTTTATATTAAACTCCATGATAGAATGAAGTAAATAAAAGAGGAATTGCGTTTTCGGTGGCTAAAATGTTCTCCGATTAAAAAGAACATGATGCGCTTGTGTGTCCTGGGAATTCATGGGACAAGGACATATAATAATAAAATTGCTTCCCTACGGCAATGCCATGTACAGTGTCCTGCTGAGAAGCTGGCATACATTTCAATGCGCAATGATGTTGGCTTCCATATGGCAATGATTTAATATTTGAGATTTCGTCCACAAGGAACCTGAAATAATCGCAGTACAAGATCTAGTTTCTTCTAAGAGCCACATGAATTGCGTTATGGGGGAGTTTAAAATGAACTGTCATCCTGTCAATTGCCTTGCACACACATTGTCCCGTCACAGGCCAGCGGTTTGTTAGGTGTTGTGTGATGGCCAGTGATAGCCTTTTTTAGGCCAGTGTGTCTCTGGTATGTACCAGCTTGGCCTGCTAGGAGTTTCCCGTCTGGCCCCACTGCCCTCTGTGCTTCTAGGGCAAAGGAAATTAAATCCTGCTGCGAAGCTCTGAAACCCTAAGCTCGGTAAGTGAAGGAAAAGCAAGAAAATAAGGCTTGTAATAACACTGTGGCTTCTCCCAAAGGAGGCAAAACCAGAGTTGTGGGGGGGAAGTAAGGTTCCAATTATATAGGGATCATGTGCAGAAACTAGGCTTTCTTTCGTTTTTTTCAAATTTAACAAAGTCAACTTCCCACAAAATGTTTGAAGGAGAAATGAAAGAGAGCATAGATTGCGAGCCAGACTGCATTAACTAGGACTTTCCAGGACCCTGTGACAGAGAGGAATTTGGTTAGGCACTCTATCTAGACTTAGAGGAATGAATACCTCTTTGCTTTGATTGGATTTAATAGAGGAAGCCTTTGGACATCTTGCACTGATTTAATACAGCAATGCTCTGCAGAACTTAACTCCTTGTAATGTATTGGAGCTACATTCTTCTGAACAAGTGATGGCTGTGCTTTTCTTAAGGAATTTTCCTTAGACCTTTAAAACTGTAATTATACCTTGGGTTTATTAACTTTATTAATATCCTTAAAGGGACACTTAACCCAAATTTCTTCTTTCGTGATTCAGATAGAGCATGGAATTTTAAGCAACTTTCTAATTTACTCCTATAATCAAATTTTCTTCATTCTCTTGGTATCTTTATTTGAAATGCAAGAATGTAAGTTTAGATGCCGGCCCATTTTTGGTGAACAACCTGGGTTGTTCTTGCTGATTGCTGGATAAATTCATCCACCAATAAAAAAAAAAAAAGTGCTGTCCAGAGGCTGAACCAAAAAAAAAGCTTAGATGACTTTCTTTTCAAATAAAGATAGCAAGAGAACGAAGAAAAATTGATAATAGGAGTAAATTAGAAAGTTGCTTAAAATGTCACGCTCTCTCTGAATCACAAAAGAAAAAAAATTTGGATTCAGTGTCCCTTTAATGAAATAAAATGAGGTTGTCTTGTAATATGATCACGTGTTGAAATGTTTGCATGTATATATTTCTATAAATGTATGTAATGTGTGTGTTTACTGTATGTCTAGAATGGAATGTACAACAATGAGTGTATGTGTATAAATGTATGTGTGTGTGTATGTGTATAAATGTATGTATGTGTCTGTATGTGTATAAATGTATGTATGTGTATAAATGTATGTATGTGTCTGTATGTGTATAAATGTATGTATGTGTCTGTATGTGTATAAATGTATGTATGTGTGTATGTGTATAAATGTATGTGTGTGTGTATGTGTATAAATGTATGTATGTGTCTGTATGTGTATAAATGTATGTATGTGTATAAATGTATGTATGTGTCTGTATGTGTATAAATGTATGTATGTGTCTGTATGTGTATAAATGTATGTATGTGTATAAATGTATGTATGTGTCTGTATGTGTATAAATGTATGTATGTGTCTGTATGTGTATAAATGTATGTATGTGTCTGTGTGTATAAATGTATGTGTGTGTATGTGTATAAATGTATGTATGTGTCTGTATGTGTATAAATGTATGTATGTGTCTGTATGTGTATAAATGTATGTATGTGTCTGTGTATAAATGTATGTATGTGTCTGTATGTGTATAAATGTATGTATGTGTCTGTATGTGTATAAATGTATGTATGTGTCTGTATGTGTATAAATGTATGTATGTGTCTGTATGTGTATAAATGTATGTATGTGTCTGTATGTGTATAAATGTCTGTATGTGTATAAATGTATGTATGTGTCTGTATGTGTATAAATGTATGTATGTGTCTGTATGTGTATAAATGTATGTATGTGTCTGTATGTGTATAAATGTATGTGTGTGTCTGTGTGTATAAATGTATGTGTGTGTATGTGTATAAATGTATGTATGTGTCTGTGTGTATAAATGTATGTGTCTGTATGTGTATAAATGTATGTATGTGTCTGTATGTGTATAAATGTATGTATGTGTCTGTATGTGTATAAATGTATGTATGTGTCTGTATGTGTATAAATGTATGTATGTGTCTGTATGTGTATAAATGTATGTATGTGTCTGTGTGTGTGTGTGTATAAATGTATGTGTGTGTATGTGTATAAATGTATGTATGTGTCTGTATGTGTATAAATGTATGTATGTGTCTGTATGTGTATAAATGTATGTATGTGTCTGTATGTGTATAAATGTATGTATGTGTATAAATGTATGTATGTGTCTGTGTGTATGTGTATAAATGTATGTGTGTGTGTGTGTGTATAAATGTATGTATGTGTGTGTATGTGTATAAATGTGTGTGTGTGTGTGTGTATAAATGTATGTGTGTGTGTGTGTGTGTGTATAAATGTATGTTTATAAATGTATGTGTGTGTGTGTGTATGTGTATAAATGTATGTATGTGTGTGTGTGTGTATGTGTATAAATGTATGTATGTGTGTGTATGTGTATAAATGTGTGTATATGTGTTTGTAAAACTAATCAGAGGTCATCTTTGAATCTATAACGTATGCTTTAGTAATCTTTCTTGGTTTATATTCTCCATATTTTATTTGGCAATTCTTTGTTTAATTGGGTGTAGCACAAATCATAATAATACATTGATCATTTTGTGCTTATTTTAAAGCAAAACATCTGGAATTGGTCCATATCACATCAGTGAACAAGGGGGAAAGTTGGCTGCAAATGTTTGATCATTTAGACTTAATAGTGAGAGGTTAAAGGGACATTGTACACTAGATTTTTCTTTGCATAAATGTTTTGTAGATGATCCATTTATATAGCCGATCTGGGGTGTTTTTGTAAAAATGTATAGTTTTTGCTTATTTTTAAATAACATTGTGCTGGTTTAGGCAGCAAATCTGTCTGGAAGTCCTACAGCCGGCTGCTAACTAGCATCTGTGTTAAATGCTGTATATGGGCGTTGTGCCGATTTATTTAAAGGGACTGTAAAGTGAAAATTAAACTTTTATAATTCATGTAGAATATTTCAAATTGAAGTGCACCCATGCACATTTTAATTTTGACCTTTCTATTAGCTTGCAAATGCTAAAGAAGCCAGCAACTCGGGGCATTTGGCTCTTTTTCCGAAATGGATCTCTTCTTGTGAAAGTGCAGAATCCGAAGATACAGTGCATACAAATCCAGATCTTAGTGTGTTGCACATTCACAAGAAGGAATCTGACTCTAAAAAGAGCGATCGCCGCCTTCTTCTGCATTCAGCAGCTAACAAAACTACAGGTTGCACATCTCTACTTTCTATCCCTTTTAAAGGGACAGAAAAGTCACAATTAAACTTGCATGATTCAGATAGAGTATGTAATTTTTTTTTTTAATTTCTATATTTAAAATCCAACAGTGTATATCATTTAAACTGTAAATTTTAGTTATGTCCAAAAGACAAAGAAAGGAAAAAAGAGCACCTCGCCGGGTGCCTATATGCCTCGCTAGACAAGGAAAAGAAGAACAACCCAAAAAGAAAAGACACACTGTTAAATGCGAGTATTCTCCTGACCTTACATATTTATAATATAACACAATGCGCATCCTTCTGGACTTTATTCTAAATACACTACAACAGGGCTCGACAAACCCAGGAGCCTGGGAGCCACTGGCTCCTAGAATTTTACCCCTGGCTCCTAACTTTTTGGGTTATTCTCCATATATCTATATACAAATCCAACTGTCTGGCTCCTAAAAATTATGCCTGGCTCCTAAATATTCTTATTGGCTCTTAATTTTTGAACATATTTGTCAAGCCCTGCACTACAATATACTTACTTATTGCTACTCCTATGAAAGTAAAGCAAAGCCTAACATAGTGATCCCTTATTTGACCTAACCTATCATAGGGTCCTTATAGCAACTAGCGTATAAGCTAAACTATGCACCAAACTACACTTACATACTCTATTGGAGTGTTTTATACATTTCTTAACTAGAGTATGTAATTTTAAGACACTTTTTTTTAAATTCACTTTTATTTTGAAATGTGCTTCATTCTCTTAGTATCCCTTGATGAAAAGGAATACACACATATCCTACGCTAGTGGGAGCTGCTGCTGGTGCCTGCACACATTTGTCTCTTGTGATTGGCTAACTAGATGTGTTCAGCTAGCTGCCAGTAGTGCAATGCTGCTCCTTCATCAAAGGCTAACAAAAGAATGAAGCATATTTGATAATAAAAGTAAATTTGAAAGTTGTTTAAAATTGTATGTTCTATCCGAATCATAAATTACATTTTTGGTTTTTCCTGTACCTTTTAAACAGTGCTCCGCTGGTAAAAACAATTATGTTAAATCAAAGTTATTCATAAAAAAGATTTTATTCCGCCTTTCTGGATGGATTACCAGAAACAAAGATGGCGGACATAGAGGAAAGGACTTGATGTTACTACATCTATAGGATATATAAAAATGAACAAAACATGCACACTTCATTCCTGGAAAAACCCGTCAGTACACGGCGAAATGTACGTCGGATTATCACCCACGGAAATACATCATTACATGCCATTGGCGTCATTGGCGGAGCATAACTTTGCCGGTTGGTCGTAGCAGAGTGTAGAGCATTATTCTGACTGCCCTCAATCCAGGTCCTTCCGCATTTTAGGGTAGCTCTGGACATTGTTTGGGAACTGTTCCATATTTGGCCCCTGTCTACCATTTGTATACACTGAGCATTTGACTATTTTATACATTGTATTATGTTTTTATAATAAATATTTTTATTATTCACATAATAGCTTATTATAGCTCCATTTCACATGAGTAGTGAATCGGCCATTGAGATACAAATTATCACTATCAGTATTACACTATCTTGTGTTTCTTTTCGACTTTTCGGATCACTTTGTCATCACTATTTTAAAGGACATATCCTTTATCTTATAACTGATATTTAAATGATATTTTATTTGCATTGTATCACATTTATTATCACAAATGATAATAGAAGTCAATTGTAAAGTTGATTAAAATTGTATGTTCTATTCAAATCATGAAAGAGAATTTGGGGGCTTGCCGTCCCTTTAATTTTCACTTTCATGTCCCTTTTAAAGCAACCAACTTAAACATTATTTGATAAAAATGCAAGATTTACAAAATTCAGAACATTTTAAGAAGAGTTGAAAACTTAAGACTTTGATTTTGTTAGAACCTTGTGTTTCATATCTGAAGAATTAAAATAGCTGCTACTAAAAAGTATCCCTACCTAAATTTGCTTTTCTACTAGACCTACAATGTATATTTGTAAACATCACTATGTTTTAGCAAAAGTAACCTCATTTCCTCTTTAATGGAAAGAAAGATATCCCATGGGATTATAGTTTTTGTTTTTCCTCTTTCTCTTGAAAGGAAATAATCTAGTGCTACATGATATCGCTCCTATTTCTAGAAATAATAGAATTAACATATAGTGAATTGGTGCAATATATTGTTATACAGACCAGACAGCAGCTGTGCCTAGTTTGTATGCAGAGAGGCTGTACAATTTACTATTGAATATATTCCAATATAAGGTTCTCTTGCTCAGCTAATTAGTCACCTATAGTATCTATTATGTTTAGAAGATTTCTTCTTTTGTTGTGTTGCTATAGAATATCAGCCAAGTCTTAACATTTGAAAACAAAGTAACACCTTGTTTACTGCAACTGTTTTTCAATAGCCAAACTCCGTTCACCATTTGCTTTATTTATAAGATCCAAGGACCAGTCAATACAGTAGATTCGCATAATCAACAAATGCATGATAAAAAGACAATGTAATGGTACTTAGTCTGAACTTCAAATGAGTAGTAGATTTGTTTTACAGAAATTGCAAAGTTATGTCTATTTCCACTGCCACTGCATCATGTGACAGCCATCAGCCAATCACAAATGCATATACGTATATGCAGTGAACTCTTGCACATGCTCAGTAGGATCTGGTGACTCAAAAAATGTAAATATAAAAAGACTGTGCACATTTTGTTAATGGAAATAAATTGGAAAGTTGTTTAAAATTGCTGCTCTAACTGAATCATGAAGTTTAATTTTGACTTGAGTGTCCCTTTAAAGGGATAGGAAAGTCAAAATTAACTTGCGTGATTCAGATAGCGCATATCATTTTAAGGTACTTTTAAATTCACTTCTATATTCAAATATGCTTTTGTTCTCTTGGTAGCCCTTGTTGAAAAAGAATATGCACCTATCCTACACTAGTAGAAGCTAGCTGCTGATTGGTGCCTGCACACATTTGTCTCTTGTGATTGGATAGCTAGATGTGTTCAGCTAGCTTCTAGCAGTGCAATGCTGTTCCTTCAGCAAAGGATAACAAGAGAATGAAGCAAATGTGATAATAGACGTGAAATGGAAAGTTGTTTGAAATTGTATGTTCTATCCAAATCATGAAAGATTAATTTGGGGGTTTCCTGTCCCTTTAATTCTGTAGACAGCAAGGCTAGCTATGGTCATAATGTTAGTGTAAAGTGTGTTGGTTTGCAGTTGTTATCTGCTAAAGCCAATTCGGGGAAATGTCAGGGTAAACTTTGAGAAGTAAGCAGGGTGCATTTCCACCTCTGAGAATTACAAAATACGCAAACATTTTTATTTATTTATTTTTTTAAACCTAAATTGCATGAAAAGGGGGCAAAATAAATCATGGACCTATATTGCAAAATTGTTTCATTATGCATAACTATACTTTTTAAATTAAAATCGTAAGCTGTTTGTTGCCCCCTTTAAAGGGATACAGACCCCTGAATTTAAACTTTCAGGATTCAGATACAGTATACAGTTTTAAAAAGTTTCTAGTTTAATTGTTACCAGATTCACCCCTTCCTCTGTGTATCTTTTTCTGAAACTAAGCTTTTTTTCGTGAGCATACTGAGATAGGTTTAGGTGCATGTATATTGAGCACCATATGACAGCAACAATGTTTGTAACACTGTTATACATACATTTTTTAAGTCACATGCACACTCCTGAGCCTACCTTGAATTTGATAGAAGTCATTTTTTTTTCTTGAGTTGTACTTTCTGAAGCATGAGTTTTTTCCCTTTTGGTGTTTGCACCCCTTACCTGCAAACTATTTTGTGGTTCTGTCTTTTTTTCCCCTGTCCTCTAATAACTCACTGCAAGCAAAACAAGGTTGGTGCCTGTGTCGGGTCTGCCAGCATTACATCAGCAAAACAATTCCCTGCAGAGTGTCAGTCAGAGCAACCTGCATGAAAGCCGCCTTTGTTCTGGGGAGGTGTGCTGGCCGTATTTGTGGCTGCTTTCTCTGGATGTCTGTTTGGGAAACAGTTTATTGGAACGCTGCTTGTATGTGTGTGTGAATGCATATGTAGTGTGTGTGTGAATGCATATGTAGTGTGTGTGTGAATGCATATGTAGTGTGTGTGTGAATGCATATGTAGTGTGTGTGTGAATGCATATGTAGTGTGTGTGTGTGTGTGAATGCATATGTAGTGTGTGTGTGAATGCAGCAGCATATGTAGTGTGTGTGTGAATGCATATGTAGTGGGTGTGGGTGTGTGTGAATGCATATGTAGTGTGTGTGTGTGTGAATGCATATGTAGTGTGTGTGTGTGAATGCATATGTAGTGTGTGTGTGTGTGTGTGAATGCATATGTAGTGTGTGTGTGTGTGTGAATGCATATGTAGTGTGTGTGTGTGTGAATGCATATGTAGTGTGTGTGTGTGTGAATGCATATGTAGTGTGTGTGTGTGTGTGAATGCATATGTAGTGTGTGTGTGTGTGTGAATGCATATGTAGTGTGTGTGTGTGAATGCATATGTAGTGTGTGTGTGTGAATGCATATGTAGTGTGTGTGTGAATGCATATGTAGTGTGTGTGTGTGTGAATGCATATGTAGTGTGTGTATGCATATGTAGTGTGTGTGTATGCATATGTAGTGTGTGTGTATGCATATGTAGTGTGTGTGTATGCATATGTAGTGTGTGTGTATGCATATGTAGTGTGTGTGTGTGTGTGTGTGCATATGTAGTGTGTGTGTGTGCATATGTAGTGTGTGTGTGTGTGTGTGTGTGCATATGTAGTGTGTGTGTGTGTGTGCGCATATGTAGTGTGTGTGTGTGTGTGTGTGTGTGTGCGCATATGTAGTGTGTGTGTGTGTGTGTGTGTGTGCGCATATGTAGTGTGTGTGTGTGTGTGTGTGTGCGCATATGTAGTGTGTGTGTGTGTGTGTGCGCATATGTAGTGTGTGTATGCATATGTAGTGTGTGTATGCATATGCAGTGTGTGTATGCATATGCAGTGTGTGTGTGTGTATGCATATGTAGTGTGTGTGTGTATGCATATGTAGTGTGTGTGTGTATGCATATGTAGTGTGTGTGTGTATGCATATGTAGTGTGTGTGTGTATGCATATGTAGTGTGTGTGTGTGTGTGTGTATGCATATGTAGTGTGTGTGTGTGTGTGTATGCATATGTAGTGTGTGTGTGTGTGTAGTGCATGTATGGGTGTGTGAATGTATGTGTAGTTTGTGTGCATTCAAAAAACAAAGCCACTGTGTAGATGATATTATTGTCACCTCAATATTGCCACATTGCTTGTAGTTTTACTACAGTATTGTAATAGTCATAATTGCCTCTCCTGTGTGGTGCAGAAATGTGACCGTAGCTGATACCCCATGTGCAACCCTAACATTTTATGCTGGCGATATTGTGGCCAATGAGATATTTTAACGATACTGTTATTGAGCTTGTGATATTGTTCCATTTGTGACGGTGTCAATATGATATTCTGCAGTCAAATTTATATCTGCAAAAGTTTCTCTTGCAAGTAGGGTTGCCACCTGTCCCTTAAAATACAGAACACTTATAAGTTACACATGCTGCAGGGTGTGCAGGGAGGAACATGAATAGTGCTGTTCAGAAACACAATACATGTTCCTCCCTGCACACCCTGCAGCATGTGTAACTCATAAGTGTCCAGGAAAACATGGCTGAGGTGGCAACCCTACTTGCAAGAGTTCAAAATCTTCTGGGCAGAACTGGATCTAAATAGGAAAAAAAAAGTCTGTGATACCATTTGTTTTTATTAAAACATATTATAAGCGACCAGAGACTGCAGAGCGCCCCTCACCCCATGTAGTTTAAACAATAAAATGCACTCCGCTCCTTTATCACTAACCTGAAGAGAAAATCTACTTGGCATGATATAAACACAGCATCACCCTGTCCATATACATATTTATCAGACCAATCCCTTGTCTGACTCTCTTTTGTGGTATAACATCCTGTGTTTGCCTAGTTGTATACTAGTCCTAAACCCTCCAATATTATAAAGATATAGACATACACACACAAAACTGTGAAAACCGTGGTCTCTAGGATTTGTCGGCCATTTTAAAATGAACATCTGAAAGCTTTTCATCAGCTGCAGAGCCTGTATGCTAATTGCCCTATACTCATTTACCATTCCTTTTTTCCAAGTAAAAGTTTAAGACAGCCAGTATAATGTTTCTTGTCTTGCTAAAATTAACATTTCCAAAACTCATACCATCCTTCACTGCAGAGAAACTGAGGGCCTCGCTCCTTTACAGGAGCCAAACAACTAATTATATCTCCAAATTTTTGCCCGTCAGGGAGTTATCCCTTCCATGTCCCCAACCCTCTGAGCATGGCCTCTACTTTCTTTCTACATGCGGTACCTTTGAAGCCTGAGCGTTTCCCTCCACCCTCCCCATCACTTACAAATACTCATCTCCCTCCCTCCCCTCTCCAGTTTGGCACCAGTTTTGCAACAGGGACCAGTGCCAGGAGCTTTACGGGCTTATAGACTTGAGTTATTTTTTTTCCCTCCTTTCTTGACGGCTCTGCCTTTATTTATTTTATATTGTATATATAACTCTGAATATGCATGGGTGTTTATATATTCGTCAATCTATGCAGTCTGGCCTTGGTTTGTGGGATATAGTAAGGCCTCCTTTGTTAGTGAAAGAGATTTGCCATATTTTAGTAAAAATGCTACTTTAAATATAGGGATTGAGGAGTGTACTCTCACTGGAATGATTTCACCAATTTTAGTGATTTATTTTATTAAATATTTATAGTGGTCAAGTCCAAATAACCTATATGAAAGAATATCTTGCTTCTTGTGTCTCACTACAAGGAGTTGGTAATTGAAGCACACAGGCAAAGGTTTTAGTTCAATTATAGGAGCCATATTTAACCCCCCCCCCCAAGCAGTTTAGGTGGTCAGAGAAAGGATTAGATATTTTTTTATTTTTTTTTAAATGTAAAATTTTTATTTAAAAAGTATATTTTTGTTTTGGTACAAATGGGAATTCTGAATACTAAAAGTAAAAAAAGACATTATTTGTATTTTATAAAGGCACAGTCGTCTGACCACACTATGAATTTACATATGTACTATTTTCAAGCTGACGTTTCTCTGTGCGTTCTTTCTCTCTTTTTAGAGCGCTCTTCACATCGACCAATTTTGCAGGCTGGGCTTCCAGCAAACACGACTGCCCATGTGGGAGGAGATGCTGAGTTTGTCTGTAAAGTATACAGCGATGCCCAGCCCCATATCCGCTGGGTGAGATATGTCGAGAAGAATGGAAGCCGATACGGTGTGGATGGACTTCCATATATGAAGGTTTTGAAGGTAACAGCACTTGATTTGCTAAAGCTATTCTGTGGATGGGACACTATAACACTGACTGGGAATGTGATATCTCATCCCATAATTCAATAGAAATGCACTTTTTATTGTGATATATATGCTCTCAAATGCAACACACCCTCATAATAAACAGAACTTTGGAGTGAGATAAGTTACATTTTTTAATATAATTCTTCTGTCTGGTTACCGCAGGAAAAGGATTATATAGATAGCCAGCAGAAAGAAAGGAACACTAAAGATAAATCCAAGTCCACATAAAAAATATATTGTGTAGATTATTAAAACATTCATTTTAGTATCAACAACTACGCAGGGTGCATTTAAATACAATCCATAGCTCCCCAATAGAAATATATATCTATCTCCCCAGCAGAAAGCACTTACCGGGTCTTCAAAAAGTATTTTCAATTTATTAGAACATAGTGACATTTCGGAGAGGTTATCCCCATCTTCAGGGGATAACCTGTCCGAAACGTCACTATGTTCTAATAAATTGAAAATACTTTTTGAAGACCCGGTGAGTGCTTTCTTTTGGGGATATATATATATATATATATATATATATATATATATATATATATATATATATATATATATATATATATATATATATATATATATATATATATTTATTATTCTAATGCCCCCTACCCATAATGCTCAGTAAATCCTTACAGTCTGCAGTGACTTTATCCATGGCCATGTCCATTTAGATTATATTAGCACAATACACACCCAGATATTAGTGACAGCCTTTCTCTATATGTTTTCTCAACTGTGTCACCTGCCTATTTCTAGCACTCGGGAATAAACAGTTCTAGTGCTGAGGTGTTGAGACTGCACAATGTGACTGAAGCAGATGCTGGCGAATATATTTGTACGGTCTCCAATTATATAGGGGAAGCCAACAAGTCCGCTTGGCTGACTGTGGAGACAAAACGACCAGGTAACGTCCCCTTTTGCCGCACCAAGGCTGCAATCGGTCTCTTGATGCTTCTGGCGAAGGTGGCGTTGTTGCATATAATCTGGTGTTCTGCCGTTGATAACAGCGGCCATGGAAATGTACCCACAAGGTTAAAGTATTTCTGCTGCTATTTTCTTCCTGTTAATCTCAGTTTTTATGACCTTTTTATTTCTGTTTTTTTTTTCTGTTTCCCTCCCCCCCCTCTGCTTTTCATTGTAAAATGGAATCTTCCATCAAGAAGCAGTCAGCAATAGTATATAAAGTTTTCTTGTAATCCTGATTATTCAGATATTCCACAAATGTAAACATATTTTGGGTGTGCAGGGGCTCTATGTGAACAGACAAAATGTTTTGTCTGCTATTGTCTGACAGTTGAATTCAGACACATAGTCAGTGTTTACAGCATGTATTGCACTGATACCATACACCCCGCTGACATTGAACGTTGAGTTGAGCATTTATATTACAAATTGGTAAACAGAAGCTTATCACAGGGAAATGTATCGTTACAGAAGACTAAATATTGAAATTATTTCAGATAATCTCATTGGTGTCTAAGAATTTACATCTTTAACTGGGAAACATTATTCAAATGTTTATTGATGGAAGATTCTATTACAAGATCTCTTTTATTTTGACTTTTGACATTTTGCTTAGGGAATTCTCAGGCACTGCTTATGAGACACTAAACCTGATGGATCAAGGCTTGACAAATTCAGGTGCCAGTGAGCCAATTTTTTTTTTATTTTTTCATTGTACATATTTATATTAAAAAACATGTGTCTGCCTAGTGAAAAGTATAGCTGGCTCCTAAATGTTAATGTTATTTGTCAAGCCCTGTATTAGTGTCCTGAGATCTAAGAGTTTAGTGGAGATTCCTTTTTTTTTGTTTTTCTTTCTTCTTCTCTGCAATTTCTTCAACCAACCAATGAAATCTTTCCTTGTGGGTAACATTTTTCCATGTTCTGTGATTGCATGCATAGCTGGTGGTTACTCCTGGTGATGGGTTGTGCATTAATGTGCACAGTGATCTTGTAATGTCTTCCTGGTGACTCTCTGGTATTCTGGGTACTGCTCTTTTGGAGAGTGTCACTGTGGAAAGCAAAGGAGAGTCTCCGAGACTCATAACAATTTTGAGGGAAGATCTCTCCCAAGCCGATTCCACGTGTTCTTTTCTCATCTGGTGTTCTTGCTTTTCTTTCCTTTTTGCCATCCTTCTCTTCCAGGCTGCTGGCGTTAACGTTACGGATGAAGAGATAGAAGTCTTAATTGTCAAGAATGTTTCTATTGAGGATGCTGGGGAATATACTTGTATAGCAGGAAATTCTATTGGGATTTCTCAACACTCTGCCTGGTTGACGGTTGTGCCAGGTATTGTGCTTTTCTCTTGGGTTTCTTCCTTTTTTCTTCATCTGTCCAATGGGTTAATTCCATACAGCTCCTGCCAGTTTTCTACTACATTTAACCTGATTCACGCAGCTTACTTAAAATGGCATTTCTTAAAAAATAAAAAAAAAATAAAAAAAAAATATAAAATGATAAAAAATAATGAAATACATTTTGTACAAGAACTCCTGGTGTAATTTTAAGTAATCAAATAGGTTGCTAAAGGGACACAAAATTCAAAATTAAATCCTACATATTTTTTTTATATAGTGAAGTAAGAAAATCATTGTGTTTTTATTATATTTTATTTGATTTTCTTGTTACTTGCCTCTAAACAGTTTGCATATTTACTACCCCCAGAGGCTATAGTACTTTGTGCATATTTTTCTACATTTTATTCAGTAATTCCTTAGAGCACAAGCTCATTTACATCTGTGTTTCTGATTGGCCACAGCAAAGGTGCAATGCATTGCTTGACTGCTCTGAAATAACAAAAACTTGAACAAGTGCATATAGTGAAAATCATGGACTTTAATGTCCTTTTAAAAAAAATCTAATCCCATATGGTTTTGCTGTGGAGATTAAAAAAAAAATGTTGATAATTATGGAGCTGCATGGAGTTTATATTCCTGCATGTATTCTTTCTTTCTGTTCACATGGCATAAGAATTTTGTGTCATGTAGCGGTTGATGTTTTGTCTCGATATTTTTTAACCCCTTTGCCACTGTGTAAAAAAAAAAAAAAAAAGGGTTTAAGAAATAAAAAAAAATCAAAACATCAAGTACTGGGCTAGTCTTATCTTACAGTCTATCCTCATCTCTCGACACTTCTTACTTTTTTCTCTCTCTGCTGCCACTATGGTGATTTTGGGAACCAGCATCTGTTTGCGTAGTAAGGTAAATTCAGCCTGCTCACTCTTGTAGTTGGATTTGTTCATCCAGATGTGTGTTTGCAATACGGGGGTGTTGGCTTGTGTGTGTGCAATACGGCGGTGTTGGCTTGTGTGTGTGCAATACGGCGGTGTTGGCTTGTGTGTGTGTGCAATACGGCGGTGTTGGCTTGTGTGTGTGCAATACGGCGTGTGTTGGCTTGTGTGTGTGTGCAATACGGCGGTGTTGGCTTGTGTGTGTGCAATACGGCGGTGTTGGCTTGTGTGTGTGCGCAAATGTGACCGAGTGATAGGAAGTGGGATGATTGGTCAAAGTGTTCGACTGGAATAGATGTAATGTGTGTAAATGAGAACTTTACAAACTTGCAACAACCTCTGTGAATTTCACTCATGAACAAATTGTTATAAGTGACTGGTATTTTAAGTTGTTTGTTTATATTTTTTATCCATTGCTCCCTGTAGGTTTGAAATTGATTTACTGTTGTCGTGTAATATTCAACCATAGTATAACTAATAAACTGTACTCTGATTGGATAGTGTTGACTATCAGTCTTGCAGCCATCTTTGCTTATTGGTTCAAGAGTATTGATATACAATTATATAAAGTTAAGGAAAATCTTACAGCACATAGTTTTATTGACTTAGGGCTAGATTTATTAACACTGAGGTGTACAGGGGCGCGTATACGCGCCCCTGTACGCCTCAGCTCGCCTGTGGCGGGGCGAAATTACCTGCAGGTATTCGCCATTGCACACGAGCACAATTTTGCACTCGCGTGCAATCCCGCGTGGGCAGGAGCTGTCAATCTCCTTGGTTGGACTCGACCAAGGAGATTGAATTTCGCCACCTTAGAGGTGGTAAAGAGCTTAGGGAAGCAGCTTGATAAATCAGCTTGATAAATCACGACGAGCAAGTTCTTGTGAGAACTTGCAGCCATAGGGGCTTGATAAATCGAGCCCTTAAAGTTACATGAAACTCAAATTTTTTATTTCATGATTCAGATAGAGAATACAATTTTAAGCAACTTTCCAATTTACTTCTATTATCTAATTTTGCTTCAGCCTCTTGGAATCCTTTGTGGAATAAGCAGCAATGCACCACTGGGAGCTAGTTGAAAACCAATGACAAGAGGCATATATATATGCAGTCACTATTTAGAAGCTACTTAGTCTACCTAGGTATACATTTCAACAAAGGATTTTAAGAGAACAAAACAAATTAGATAATTGAAGTAATTTGGAAAGTTGTTCAAAATCACTAGATCTATTTGAATTCTGAAAGAAAAAGATGTGGGCTTTATGTCCCTTTAAAAGGACATGAAATGCCTAGTCTTGTAGCAACTCAACATACCACCTGAATATGCTGCCTTTTTGAATACATTAACAGATTATTTGCTACAATTGTTTTCATTAGCCAGATTATCCCCCCCCCCCCCCCATCTGGATTTATTACCAGAGTAGACACAGCAACATTTGTACTATCTCTATGGTTGAGGTCAATAAGGATCATATATAAATAAGCTTGTACAGTGAACAAACAGTGACTGTGCATAATGTTGCAGGGTTAGGCTTGTAAATGTAGTTCCGATTCTCAGTGGAACTGAAATCCTACCTTTTTAGAGTTAAATTACAGAAAAAAAGGCAATGTAAAGTATGTTTCAACTTTATCATCATTATTATCATTATTATGCTTAATTAAACATTTTATATCACAAAGTGTTTATACTTTGTTAATCTGTGTGATCATTTTGTCAGCTGATATAAAAAAGTAATATAGATTCAAACAAAAATTTGTATTTTAATCTGTTTATAGTCAGAAAAATATAATTTACAGATTTGCATAACATTTCATACATGCATACGTAGTACAGCTGAGGATGTTTATTCATTTCACTGTTGTCAGCCAGTTAGTTACTAAATTTGAGGAATACAGAATAATCCATTTCCTGCTATTTTTAATCCCAATTTAAAAGGATATTCAAGTGCAAAAATTGTATGCTCTAATTTGTTAGAGCGTATGTGATTTTTGTACCATTGATACCCCAACTTTGTGTTTAACCCCTGCAAAGGTTTTAAACACACAAAATGCTGCTTGGGATCCTCGGAGCACTGCTGGTCTTGAGCAGTAAACCCCTTGTGAGCTCTGCCAAACACTAGCTGTGAATCAAGCTTCAGTATGAAGTACATCACATCCTTCTCTATGCACGCTAATATAAGGCCACTGTCAAGCCCTCAGAGTCCAAAACAGCAAAATTAGGCATCACTATAATATTCTTAAAAGACCTTTATGTACTTATATGACCCAGGCATTAAGGAATAAAGTATAAGGGTTAATAAGGTAGAATCCGTAGTTTCTTATATACTATAAGTGCAATTATTATTGACAATCACTTTTTGCACTTATCGAGGGGTAATTGCACTGAGAAGATTCATTTTACATAGGGAGCAACAAAAAGAGTGCTTAGCCCCTCATTATAATGAGAACAAACTAGTTGTGTGAATTAAAAATAGAGTGAATTGAATATTTCTATTCACAGTCTCACTTTATTAAACAGAATAAAGACACACAAATTAAAAACACTTAAAGTCTGCTGCCATCTGATAACCAGTGGGAAATATTAAATACTGAGAGATGAATTGCTGAAAATAATACTCCTGGTTAACTATAGTTACGATAAAGCGAAGTTAAGATTGATGCTGGGGTGATGTGAATACATCAATTACCTATCTGTATCATTTAAGCATCTAGGGAAACAGTCATACAGGATCCCTGTTTTTATCTCAACTAAACTCCTATAGCGGGAGCCTTATACTGAAGGAGTAATGCATAACCTTAAAATAAAAACCGGAGTAAAGTGACAGTCAACGCCAGAATTTTTGTTGTTTTAAAAGATAGATAATCCCTTTATTACCCATTCCCCAGCTTTGCATAACCAACACTGTTATATTAATATACTTTTTTCCTCTGTGATTAACTTATATCTAAGCATCTTCTGACAGCCCCCTGATCACATGATTTTTTATTTATTATCTATCGACTTTCATTTTAGCCAATTAATGCAGTGTTTGCCACAATCCACGGGTGCGATCAAAATGTTATCTATAGGGTTTACATGAACTAGCTCTCCCCTGTTGTGAAAAGCAAATAAAAAATCATGTGATAATAAGCGGCCTTCAAGGGCTTAGAAATTATCATATGAGCCTTCCTAGGTTTAGCTTTCAACTAAAGAATACCAAGAGAACAAAGCAAAATTTGGTGATAAAAGTAAATTGGAAAGAGGTTTGAAACATGAAAGTTTTTTTGGACTTGACTGGCCCTTTAACGATTGCATACACAGAAATATAAATCAACCACACATTAACGTATTATACTGGCAAACAAAGTAAGCTGGTTAAAATGCGAGAGACAACGCTCTCAGTAACCGGACCCCTGAAACGTCTTTCACTGTCACGCTTCCTCAGAGGTGATACGTGCGGCCGTTTATTTGTGTCTTTTGTCAATTCACAGGCCACGTCATGCTCATCTGTTGGGTGAGGGAATAAAACAATATTTGGTTGGTTCTGGTAGGTGTCAATCAAGATGTATCACCAATATATTATATATATAATTTATTTATGCATAATCAGTCAACCAAAATATTGGCTTCATTCGCATTTCATACTCCATGGTAATAACAAATGCATCCATCTTTATATTTCAAGTTATGCTAATTCCGGAATATGTACATCTTTCTTTCATGTAATTAACAAGAGTCCATGAGCTAGTGACGTATGGGATATACATTCCTACCAGGAGGGGCAAAGTTTCCCAAACCTTAAAATGCCTATAAATACACCCCTCACCACACCCACAAATCAGTTTTTACAAACTTTGCCTCCAAGGGAGGTGGTGAAGTAAGTTTGTGCTAGATTCTACGTTGATATGCGCTCCGCAGCAAGTTGGAGCCCGGTTTTCCTCTCAGCGTGCAGTGAATGTCAGAGGGATGTGAGGAGAGTATTGCCTATTGAATGCAGTGATCTCCTTCTACGGGGTCTATTTCATAAGGTTCTCTGTTATCGGTCGTAGAGATTCATCTCTTACCTCCCTTTTCAGATCGACGATATACTCTTATATTTACCATTTCCTCTACTGATTCTCGTTTCAGTACTGGTTTGGCTTTCTACAAACATGTAGATGAGTGTCCTGGGGTAAGTAAGTCTTATTTTCTGTGACACTCTAAGCTATGGTTGGGCACTTTATTTATAAAGTTCTAAATATATGTATTCAAACATTTATTTGCCTTGACTCAGAATGTTCAACTTTCCTTATTTCCAGACAGTCAGTTTTATATTTGGGATTATGCTTTAATTATCATATTTTTCTTACCTCAAAAATTTGACTTTTTTCCCTGTGGGCTGTTAGGCTCGCGGGGGCTGAAAATGCTTCATTTTATTGCGTCATTCTTGGCGCGGACTTTTTTGGCGCAAAAATTCATTTCCGTTTCCGGCGTCATACGTGTCGCCGGAAGTTGCGTCATTTTTTTGACGTTATTTTGCGCCAAAAATGTCGGCGTTCCGGATGTGGCGTCATTTTTGGCGCCAAAAGCATTTAGGCGCCAAATAATGTGGGCGTCTTATTTGGCGCCAAAAAATATGGGCGTCGCTTTTTTCTCCACATTATTTCAGTCTCATTTTTCATTTGCTTCTGGTTGCTAGAAGCTTGATGTTTGGCATTTTTTTCCCATTCCTGAAACTGTCTTATAAGGAATTTGATCTATTTTGCTTTATATGTTGTTTTTTCTCTTACATATTGCAAGATGTCTCACGTTGCATCTGAGCCAGAAGATACTACAGGAAAACCTCTGCCTGCTGGATCTACCAAAGCTAAGTGTATCTGCTGTAAACTTTTGGTAGCTATTCCTCCAGCTGTTGTTTGTATTAAATGTCATGACAAACTTGTTAATGCAGATAATATTTCCTTTAGTGATGTACCATTGCCTGTTGCAGTTCCCTCAACATCTAAGGTGCAGAATGTTCCTGATAACATAAGAGATTTTGTTTCTGAATCCATAAAGAAGGCTTTGTCTGTTATTTCTCCTTCTAGTAAACGTAAAAAGTCTTTTAAATCTTCTCTCTCTACAGATGAATTTTTAAATGAACACCATCATTCTGATTCTTTGGACTCTTCTGGTTCAGAGGATTCTGTATCAGAGATTGATGCTGATAAATCTTCATATTTATTTAAGATGGAATTTATTCGCTCTTTACTTAAAGAAGTACTAATTGCTTTAGAAATAGAGGATTCTAGTCCTCTTGATACTAATTCTATTCGTTTGGATAAGGTTTTTAAAGCTCCTGCGGTTATTCCAGAAGTCTTTCCTGTTCCTAATGCTATTTCTGCAGTAATTGCTAAGGAATGGGATAGATTGGGTAATTCATTGGACATTAAATTACTTTCTTGGAAAGTTTTGTTCCTTTTGGCCATCTCTTCTGCTAGAAGAGTTTCTGAATTATCTGCTCTTTCGTGTGAGTCTCCTTTTCTGATTTTTCATCAGGATAAGGCGGTGTTGCGAACTTCTTTTGAATTTTTACCTAAAGTTGTGAATTCCAACAACATTAGTAGAGAAATTGTGGTTCCTTCATTATGTCCTAATCCTAAGAATTCTAAGGAGAAATCATTGCATTCTTTGGATGTTGTTAGAGCTTTGAAATATTATGTTGAAGCTACGAAATCTTTCCGTAAGACTTCTAGTCTATTTGTTATCTTTTCCGGTTCTAGGAAAGGCCAGAAAGCTTCTGCCATTTCTTTGGCATCTTGGTTGAAATCTTTAATTCATCTTGCCTATGTTGAGTCGGGTAAAATTCCGCCTCAAAGAATTACAGCTCATTCTACTAGGTCAGTTTCTACTTCCTGGGCGTTTAGGAATGAAGCTTCGGTTGACCAGATCTGCAAAGCAGCAACTTGGTCCTCTTTGCATACTTTTACTAAATTCTACCATTTTGATGTATTTTCTTCTTCTGAAGCAGTTTTTGGTAGAAAAGTTCTTCAGGCAGCGGTTTCAGTTTGAATCTTCTGCTTATGTTTTTTGTTAAACTTTATTTTGGGTGTGGATTATTTTCAGCAGGAATTGGCTGTCTTTATTTTATCCCTCCCTCTCTAGTGACTCTTGTGTGGAAAGATCCACATCTTGGGTAGTCATTATCCCATACGTCACTAGCTCATGGACTCTTGTTAATTACATGAAAGAAAACATAATTTATGTAAGAACTTACCTGATAAATTCATTTCTTTCATATTAACAAGAGTCCATGAGGCCCACCCTTTTTTGTGGTGGTTATGATTTTTTTGTATAAAGCACAATTATTCCAATTCCTTATTTTATATGCTTCGCACTTTTTTTCTTATCACCCCACTTCTTGGCTATTCGTTAAACTGATTTGTGGGTGTGGTGAGGGGTGTATTTATAGGCATTTTAAGGTTTGGGAAACTTTGCCCCTCCTGGTAGGAATGTATATCCCATACGTCACTAGCTCATGGACTCTTGTTAATATGAAAGAAATGAATTTATCAGGTAAGTTCTTACATAAATTATGTTTTTTCTCTATTTTGTAATCAGTTTCCTTATTTACGTTCATTATATAATTTTATATATAGATATAGAGAGAGAGACACATGATGTACGTATACAACAATAATAATTTTTTGTTTAATCTTTATTGTGCCGTAATACCTGCTAGTGGCACTGGCTACAATTTATGAATATTCTAATTACATAAAACTCAGATGCAACATATTTTATATAAGTTCGTTACATTTTCATGATCTAAATGCATCAATGATACATAGACTATCCAGTATTACACATGCAGATGTTTCCTAAAAGCATGCCGATCTGCCACAATGTAAGCATTGAGTTGCTAATATATTTAACACACAAAACAATTATAAATTCGCTACATATTTAAAGGATTACTTTCCTTTTTTTTTTAAGTCTAAAACGGAACATAGATTTTGCATATAAAATATGATATAAATGTAAAGTACCTTCTTATTGTTTGTAACGAAGCTCCCTTTTGCCGTAAAAGTATATTTTATTTTATGGCCATGACATCACGTCATCCAGCCCACAAATGTGGGCCGTCTAAGGGCTAACAAACTCGCCAATCATATCTCTTGATTTTGCATATTAGTTACATATATTATTGGCATTCAACGCATGCGCAATAACATTTCCTTTCTCTCGCATGCGCGCATTGGGGCACTCAAGCCAAGATGATAGCTGACAGGACGATGACATTAACTGCGAAGTCTATGATGTGGCGCTAACTCGCGCATGCGCAATGCGTCTCAGAGTCGCCATGTTCCAACTGCAGTTGTCAGCCCGGATTGGGAATCCGTAACGGCAGACAACTAAGTGGGTTTGGAAAAATTCATTATTTCAAAATGATATATTGTTTAAACGGTGCATATTTAATATAGCATCCCAATTACAAAAATGTTTATTTACATGTATACTTGTGTGACATACCCATTACAAATCTGACTACAGTGTCCCTTTAAGATCTGCAATATAGCAATGCCGTAAATAGCAAATATTATATATGCAAATATCTCTTAGGAATATACTGATCTGTTGTGATGTAAGCACTAAAGTTACAAATATACTTCTTACATAAAATGATTTACGAAGCATCTAAAAACACTTTTATGCAACAGCTGATAGCTTACAAATACAAAACAGTAATTCAAATATATCTGTATTACTATTGGCTGATACATATTGACACCTACCAGAACCAACCAAACATTGTTTTACTCCCTCACCCAACCAATGAGCATGATGTGGAGTGACCTGTGAATTGATAAAAGACCCAAACAAACGTCCGGTGCGTATAACTTCTAAGGAAGCGTGACAGTGAAACACGTGTCAGGGGTCCGGTTACTGAGAGCGTTGTCTCTCGCATTTTAACCAGCTTACTCTGACAGTATAATATGTTAATCTGTGGTTGATTTATATTTCTGTGTATGCGGCCGTTAACTCAGGTTATTATATTAAGGTTATGCACGGCTCCTTCAGTATAAGGCAAGATAACTGTTAAAACAACTTACGCTATGGAAGGCGTTTAGTTGAGATAAAAACAGGGATCCTGTATGACTGTTTCCCTAGATGCTTAAATGATACAAATAGGTATTTGATGTATTCACATCACCCCAGCATCAATCTGAACTTCGCTTTATCGTAACTATAGTTAACCAGGAGTATTATTTTCAGCGATCCATCTCTTAGTATGTAATATTTTCCACTGATTATCAGATGGGATAGTAACCCCCCCCCAAAAAAAAATAAATAAATAAATAAATTATGATTCAGATAGAACATACAATTTTAAACAACTTTCCAATTTACTTCTTTTATCATATTTTCTTCATTCTCTTGTTATCCATTGCTGAAGGGACACCATTGCACTACTGACAGGAAGCTGAAAATATCTATTTAGCCAATCACAAGAGACAAATGTGTGCAGGCACCAATAAGCAGCTAGCTCCCACTAGTGTTTGATATGCGTGTTCATTTTTTAACAAGGGATACTAAGAGAACGAAGCACATTTGGAAATAGAAGTGAATTTAAAAGTGTCTTAAAATTACATGATCTATCTGAATCATGCAAGTTTAATTGTGACTTTCCTATCCCTTTAAGTGTTTTTAATTTGTGTCTTTATTCTGTTTTATAAAGTGAGATTGTGAATAGAAATATTCAATTCACCCTATCTTTAATTCACAACTAGTTTCTACTCTCATTATTATGAGGGGCTAGCACTTCCCTTTGCAACTGATGTAAAAGGAAGAAATAAAGGTATTTAAGACTATTACAGAGCTGCTGGATTTTGTTGTTTTAATCACTAGCTGTGTTCATCCAGCAGTGCTATGTGTTGCGAACAGGACTTTAACTATGTGTTTAACCTTTTTGTAATTTTTGGACTAGAATATCCCCTTTAAACAGTTTCAAAGTGCCATAAATGCTTCAAGTAAAAATGATGATTATATAAATGACAAACTTTAAGGGGCATGTGACCAGCTTCCAATACGACAATAGGTCATGTGTTTTTGCATCCAGTACGTGGTCTAAATGCTGCTGGTCATGTGGCACAGGACTCACCTGCACTTCAATCATGACAAGAATTGAATGCATGTGCACACAACCTATGACTATCACCTTGGATGAAAATGTTAAAGGGATAGTCTAGATAAAATTAGACTTTCATGATTCAGATAGAGCAGCAACGTTCTAATTTACTCCTATTATCAATTTTCTTCGTTCTCTTGATATCTTTATTTGAATGTAAGCATAGGAGCTGGCCCATTTTTGATTCAGCACCTGGGTAGTGTTTGTTAATTGGTGGCTACATTTAGACACCAATCAGAAAGTGCTACCCAGGTGCCGAACCGAAAATGGGCTGACTCCTAAGCTTACATTCTTGCTTTTTCAAATAAAGATACCAAGAGAACGAAGACAATTTGATAATAGGAGTAAATTAGAAAGTTGCTTAAAATTGCTTGTTCTATCTGAATCATGAAAGTTTAATTTTGACTAGACTATCCCTTTAATTTAACCTCTTGAGTGCTAACGACGGCTCTGAGCCGTCGCAGTTTCCCACTCTGGTGCTAACGACGGCTCAGAGCCGTCACTAGCACTCTTCCACCTTGAGGGAGATCTGGGGGCTCCCACCCGCTCCTACCCCGGTGATCAGGCCTGCATAGTGACAGGCATCGCTGGGGCTTCACGTTTTGAGTGGTGACGTCACGCGCAACTTTATTAAAAATTTACAATACAAAGTATAGGGAAATGGGGCATGCTGCTTAGAAGCCTGTATCTCAGGCATCTAAACAGCTACAGACCCCCAAGACCCACCGTTGGAAAGGTAATCACCTAGCCTTTACAACAGTGTAAGTCTTGGGGATCTGAAAAAAAAAATACAAAAGTTAAAAAAAAAAACTTAATCCACCTTAGCACCCAGGTGGGAAAGTGCTTAGCACTCAAAGGGAACCACAAAGCACAGTAGAAAAGCATAATCTATAAATACATAAAACAATGCAAAATCACATAGTTTGAATTTTACATGAGTAGTAGAGTTTTTTTTCTTTTCCTAAGAAATTTTAGTTTGATTTTCCTTCCTACTGCATCATGTGACTGCCATCAGCCAATCACATATACGTATCTACTGTGAGTCTTGCACATGCTCAGTAGGAGCTGGGGCCTCCAGAAAGTGTACATATACAAAAATATTGGGCATATTTAGATAATTGATGTGAACTGGAAAGTTATTTCAAATTGTGTTCTCTATCTGAAACCTGAAAGTTTATTTTTGACTTTTTAGTGGTCCTTTAGTGGGACAGTTGACATCTTATTGCAGCATTTCACCAATAGATTGAAATGTCAAAATGGATTAAATATTATTAGAACAGATTAATATTCTGCTTTCTGCAAGTGTTTTCAATAGTTAAACTCCACCCACCACTTTCTTTATTTGGAGGAACCAATAGGGCTTTGAGTCTGGAGAAGAAATCGCTTGCCACTGTCATTGTATTAACAAAATCTTGATTATTTTGCTTAAACTGATAAATAGGGACATATATGTGGCAAGGTTAGTCTTGTTACGCCTGGCGTGCTTTTTTCAGTTTTTAGTACAGGAAAATCCAACTTTCAGGCTTAGGATAAGGGTGTAAATGAAATAATGAAAGTGTTTTGCTAAATTGTTTTCTGGGCATAATTAAAGGGACACTCAAGTTAAAATGTAAACGGTCAGGATTCAGATAGAGAATGCCACTTTCCAATTTACTTCCATTAACAAAATGTGCTCAGTCTTTTTATATTTACACTTTTTTTAGTCTCCGGCTCCTACTGAGCATGTGCAAGATTCACAGAATATACGTATATACATTTGTGATTGGCTGAAAAAAAACCCTAATTTTAAATTCAGACTAAGTGCTATTGCAATTGTCTTGTTATCATTCATTTGTTGATTATGCAAATCTACTGTATTTACTGGTTCTTTAAAGGGACCTAAAACCCACAAATTTTCTTTTGTGATTCAAGTAGAGCATACAATTTTAAACCGCTTTCTAATTTACTTCCTTTAATTTGCTTCATTCTCGTGTTATCCTTTGTTGAAGAAGCAGTATTGAACTACTGGGAGCTAGCTGATCACATTGTATAAGCTAAGACCATGAGGCATATATGTGCAACCCCCAATCAACAGCTTCTGAGCCTAAAGTGTATTTCACAAATAAGAACCTTCATGGACTGTATCAATTTTATATTGTCTAAAAGGGATTGTCTAGACCGTTCCCCTACTGAGTGACACACTGACCCCAGGCATACAATTCAGCCTTCTATGGTTTGATGATCATTCTCAGGTTACTAAACTTGGGGTTGGTTTATCAAGCTGCGGCGAACAGGGGCTCTGAATTCTGCTGGTGGAATTCAGCAATGCACACAAGCGCTATTTTGCGCTTGCGTGCAATCCCGCCCCCTGCCCGCGCACAGCCAGTCATGGGCGGGCAGGATCTGTCAATCTCCCCGGTCGGACGGGACCGGGGAGATTGAAATTCGCCACCTTAGAGGTGGCAAAAGGTTAGGAAAGCAGCGATCTGATGACCACTGCTTGTTAAATACGGACTGCAGGTTCTCTTGTGAGAACCTGAAGATCTTAGCCTAAAGGCAGAGAAGCAATTCATTCTCAGGTTAATTTTCATGAAAAAAGTCTAAAGGGTTGTAAAGTCAAAATTTTCATGACTCGTATAGCACATGCAATTTTGATCAACTTTTCAATTAACTTATATTAGCTTATTTTATTTGTTCTGTTGGTATCCTTTATTGAAGAGCATACATAAGTAGGCTCCTTGAGCAGCGATAGACCACTAAGTATTGCTGCACATATATGCCTCTCTTCTATTGGCTCATTCCATGTGTTCAGCTGGCTCCCAGTAGTGTGTTGCTGCTCCTTCAACAAAGGATGCCAAGAGAATAAAGGGAATTTTATAATGTAAGTAAATTGGAAAGTTGTTTAAAATGGTATACTTTGTGTGAATCATCAAAGAAGCGGTTTGAATCTCATGTGCCTTTAAGTGGATGTAAACTGAAACTAGAAGGAAAGGCATGTTTGTGCACAGATGGTTTATACATGAACACTAGCTGTGAAATGTATGTGTCTGTGCTTTATTTGTGCCTGATGATTGTGTCTGTGAGTGTGTATTCGGTGATTGTGTCTGTGAGTGTGCATTTGTTGATTGTGTCGGTGCATGTGACTTGGTGTGTGTGTGTGCATTTGGTGAATGTGTTTGTGCATGTAACTTGGTGTGTGTATTTGGTGAATGTGTTTGTGTATGTGACTATTGCTGTCTGCATTTGGTGAATGTGTTTGTGCATGTGACTCGGGGTGTGTGTGTGTGTGCATTTGGTGATTGTGTTTGTGCATGTGACTATTGCTATCTGCGTTTGAATGCATTTGTGCATGTGACATGGTGTGTGCATTTGGTGATTGTGTTTGTGCATGTAACTATTGCTGTCTGTGTTTTGGTGAATGTGTTTGTGTGTGCATTTGGTGAATGTGTTTGTGCATGTGACTTGGTGTGTGTATGTGCAATTGGTGATTGTGTTTGTGTATGTTTATACATGTGTTTGTGCATGTGACTATTGCTGTCTGTGCATTTGGTGAATGTGTTTGTGCATGTGACTTGGTGTGTGTGTGCGCATTTGGTGAATGTGTTTGTGTGTGTGACTTGGTGTGTGTGTGTGCATTTGGTGATTGTGTTTGTGTATGTTTATACATGTGTGTGAATATTTGTGTGTTTGGTGATTGTGATTCTGCATTTGGTGGTTGCTTTTGTCATGGATGCGTTTGTGTTTGTGGGTGTTGCATGTGCATTATTGTGTTTGTGTCTGCTTGTTGTATGCGTGTGATTGTGCTTGTCTCCGTGGTTGATGGATATATGTGATTATTTTTGTCTGTGTGTGTGTGCATACCACGTGTGATTATGCTTGGATTTGTGCGTATCACGTGTGATTGTACTTGGATCTGTGCTTGTCACGTGTGATTGTGCTTGGGTCTGTGCGTGTCACATGTGATAGTGCTCGAGTCTGTGTGTGAATGTGCTTGGGTAAGTGTGTGTTGCATATATGTTCTTGGGTCTGTGCGTGTCACGTGTGTATGTGCTTGGGTCTGTGCATGTCACATGTGATTATGCTTGCGTCTGTGAGTGTCACATGTTTGATTGTGCTTGGGTAAGTGCGTGTTGCATATATGTGCTTGGGTCTGTGCGTGTGTTTGTGCTTGGGTGTCACATGTTTGATTGTGCTTGGGTAAGTGTGTGTTGCATATATGTGTTTGGGTCTGTGAGTGTCACATGTTTGATTGTGCTTGGGTAAGTGCGTGTTGCATATATGTGCTTGGGTCTGTGCGTGTGTTTGTGCTTGGGTAAGTGTGTGTCACATGCAGTTATGGTAGGATAAGTGCGTGTTGCATATATGTGCTTGGGTAAGTTTGTGTCTCGTGTGATTGTGTAAGTGCGTGTCGTGTGTGATTTTGCTTCGTTACGTGTGTGTTGCATACATGTGCTTAGGTCTGTGCGTGACACATGTGATTGTGCTTGGGTACGTATGTGTTGCATACATGTGCTTAGGTCTGTGCGTGTCGCGTGTGATTGTGCTTGTGTACATGTGTGTTGCATATATGTGCTTGGGTAAGTGTGTGTGTCACGTGTGAATGTGCTGGATATGTGTGTGTTGCATATATGTACTTCGGTAAGTTTGTGTCTCGTGTGATTGTGCTTGGGTAAAGTGCGTGTCGTGTGTGATTTTGCTTTGGTACGTGTGTGTTGCATATATGTGCTTAGGTCTGTGCGTGACGCATGTGATTGTGCTTGGGTACCTGTGTGTTGCATACATGTGCTTAGGTCTGTGCGTGTGATTGTGCTTGGGTACGTGTGTGTTGCATATATGTGCTTGGGTAAGTGTGTGTGTCACGTGTGAATGTGCTGGATAAGTGCGTGTTGCATATATGTGCTTGGGTAAGTGTGTGTGTCACGTGTGAATGTGCTGGATAAGTGCGTGTTGCATACATGTGCATGGGTAAGTGTGTGTGTCACGTGTGAATGTGCTGGATAAGTGCGTGTTGCATACATGTGCATGGGTAAGTGTGTGTGTCACGTGTGAATGTGCTGGATAAGTGCATGTTGCATATATGTGCTTAGATCTGTGCGTGACGCATGTGATTGTGCTTGGGTACTAATAGAAACATAGAAACATAGATATTGACGGCAGATAAGAGCCATAGGCCCAGCAAGTCTGCCCGACCTTACCTAACAGTATAAACTTATCTAGTTCGTAGGATAGCCCTATGCTTGTGCCATGCATTTTTAAAGTCCCCCACAGGGTACCTGTGTGTTGCATACATGTGCTTAGGTCTGTGCGTGACACATGTGATTGTGCTTGGGTACGTATGTGTTGCATACATGTGCTTAGGTCTGTGCGTGTGATTGTGCTTGGGTACGTGTGTGTTGCATATATGTGCTTGGGTAAGTGTGTGTGTCACGTGTGAATGTGCTGGATAAGTGCGTGTTGCATATATGTGCTTGGGTAAGTGTGTGTGTCACGTGTGAATGTGCTGGATAAGTGCGTGTTGCATACATGTGCTTAGGTCTGTGCGTGTGATTGTGCTTGGGTACATGTGTGTTGCATATATGTGCTTGGGTAAGTGTGTGTGTCACGTGTGAATGTGCTGGATAAGTGCGTGTTGCATATATGTGCTTGGGTAAGTGTGTGTGTCACGTGTGAATGTGCTGGATAAGTGCGTGTTGCATATATGTGCTTGGGTAAGTGTGTGTGTCACGTGTGAATGTGCTGGATAAGTGCGTGTTGCATATATGTACTTGGGTAAGTGTGTGTGTCACGTGTGAATGTGCTGGATAAGTGTGTGTTGCATATATGTGCTTGGGTAAGTGTGTGTGTCACGTGTGAATGTGCTGGATAAGTGCGTGTTGCATATATGTACTTGGGTAAGTGTGTGTGTCACGTGTGAATGTGCTGGATAAGTGTGTGTTGCATATATGTGCTTGGGTAAGTGTGTGTGTCACGTGTGAATGTGCTGGATAAGTGCGTGTTGCATACATGTGCTTGGGTAAGTGTGTGTGTCACGTGTGAATGTGCTGGATAAGTGCGTGTTGCATATATGTGCATGGGTAAGTGTGTGTGTCACGTGTGAATGTGCTGGATAAGTGCGTGTTGCATACATGTGCTTGGGTAAGTGTGTGTGTCACGTGTGAATGTGCTGGATAAGTGCGTGTTGCATATATGTGCATGGGTAAGTGTGTGTGTCACGTGTGAATGTGCTGGATAAGTGCGTGTTGCATATATGTGCATGGGTAAGTGTGTGTGTCACGTGTGAATGTGCTGGATAAGTGCGTGTTGCATACATGTGCATGGGTAAGTGTGTGTGTCACGTGTGAATGTGCTGGATAAGTGCGTGTTGCATATATGTGGTTGTGTCTGTGTGTGCGCATTCATTATTAAATGCGTCTTTGGACCCCATCATAGTCTCCTATCACAGGATCTTTTCCTCCGGCCTTGCTTACCTCTCTCTTTTATGTTCCACCAGATCCGTCGGAGACCAAGAATGAGACTAACTCTCAACCCTTTTACTTGGAAGTAGCAATATACATTTCTGGTGGCTTGGTTATCATTATCATTGTGTTGTTTGGCTATTATTGTCATCATCGAACGGAAGCCAAAAAGAAGACCACTTTAAATCCTCCTTTGGTACATAAGCTCACCAAGCGAATCCCTCTCCACCGCCAGGTAACAGAAAGTAGATAAAGAGTTCCAAAACCTTTTACCCTAACCGCCGGCTACCATAAACAAAAATCTATACAGTCAGGGGGCAACACAATCTGTATTATAACAATCGTATGACCATATTTATAATTGTGTAAGCATAAATCGTATATATATAAGTGCAGCATAAACTTAAAGGGAAACTCATTATTTTCTTTCATGATTCAGATAGAGCTTACAATAAAATTAAAAATAAAAAAAAGTTTCCAATTCTATTATCAAATTAGCCTCGTTCTTATGCTATTCTTTGTTGAGGTAGTGCATGTGACTGGAACACTACATGCTGCCATTTAAGTTTCTTGAAAATGTTTATCATTGTTAAAAGTACTCTTGCAAAACTGCTGCTGTATAGTGCTCCAGATATGCGCATGCAGCCATGCACCTAGGCCTGCCTACCTACTTTTAAACAAAGGATACCAAAAGAGTGAAGAAAATTTGATATGAGAAAAATTTTACTTTTTTTTTTTATTTGTATGCAGTTTTATTAAAACATTAAAGTGAATTGGAAGTCATAATGAACCTTTCAGGATCCAGATAAACTGTACAATAAAAAATAAAATCCATTTCTTTATGAAATTTACTTTTATCCCCTTTGTTGAAATTAAACTTTTTTTTTTTTCTCCATGAGAGCACACCCTAAGTAGCCCTCAGGAGTGTGCATGTGTCTTAAGCACTATTTATGTAACATTATTGTATACACTACTGTCATATAGAGGTTGTGACAAGGTTACTCATGAGCCTACCTAGGTATGCTCTCATGGGACGCGCTAATTATCAAGAGGGTAGAGCAAAAAATTATGTAGATTTGATAAAATTAGTCAATCAGAATCACTCTATCTGAATCATGAAAATTGAATATTTAATGTCACCTTTGCACCTTGCAAGGAAATGGTTAACACACTGGAACTAATGGCTTAGACTTGCTTCCTGAATAAAGATAACACAAATATCTTATTTCAGTGTTTGGTTATTTCTTCACTTCTCACAGTAGAAGCCAATTCACCAATAAATTCAGCCCTGCGAACAGGAAAAACACCCACCCCAGAAACTCTGTACACTAGAGTTCTCTTTGCATAAATGTTTTGTAGATGATCCATTTATATAGCCCATCTAGGAGTGTTTTTATAGCAATGTATAGTTTTGCTTATTTTTTAAAAATATTGGGCTGTGACTACTTACCAAGTCCCAAAGTATCAAATGTAGACTTATGTCTACAGATTCCTGCTTGCTCTGTAATGGGTCTTTTCATATGTCCCAGCCTAACCTCATCAACAGTGCTAAATTGGGAGCTTCTAAGTAAGTCTGTAAAAGGTTTTATACTGGATTTTTATATCTGTGCATTTTCCTCTTTAAAGTAGTGTCTATTACATGCAGTTATATGAAAATTGGTGTACACTGTCCCTTTAAAGAACACTGTGGGATGCCGAGCATTTCTTTGGTTCGTGTCTCCTGTGTGTTACATTACTGCGGTATACTCCTTGTATGTTTGTTGTTTGCATCATGCAATTTTAAGCAACTTTCTAATTTAATCTTATTATCAATTTCTCTTCATTCTCTTGTTATCTTTATTTAAATGTAAGCTTAGAAGCCGGCCCATTTTTGGTTCAGCACCTGTGTAGTGCTTGCTGATGGGTGGCTACATTTAGACAACAATCAGAAAATGCTACCCAGGTGCTGAACCAAAAATGGTCCGGCTCCTATTCTTACATTCTTTCTTTTCAAACAAAGATAGCAAGAGAACAAAGAAAAAATAATAGGAATAAATTAGAAAGTTGCTAAAAATTGCATGCTCTGTCTGAATCGTGCAAGTTTAATTCTGACTAGACTATTACTTTAATGTGTTTCCAAGTTCTTGTTATACCAGCTGCAGAGTATAAAATGAGAGAACAATGGAAAATTAAAATTTTAGTACCTCTCGGTCACATCTCAGAGCATTTTTTTATCTAAACCTTATTGTTTACATGTAGCTGTTTGTAAACAATGTTATACACTCCAGCACTCCGCTAGTTCATATTCATTGGCAACTTGGCTCCTACTCTAAGAAAAAAGACACATTTCTTTTAAGCACAGTAAACTCAATTTCAGCACCAGACACAGTAGATGTATTTACCAAAACATTTTTTTAACTGGGCAATATTTGTTTAGTACGGCTGATCTTGGTATTTCACGCTGTAGAAGTGACCGTACTAGGTACCAGGTATGTTGGGAAGACGTCCTCCTCTAATAACACTCTTAACTATAAATAGATTTGTATAGAAGTCTCAAGATTGCAGTCACTTTGCTTTGTTTTAGGTGTCTGTGAATTTTTAATTTAAAGGGCAAGTTACAGGTAATGGAGATGATGTATGACATTTCTTCATGTGCACTACACACCTGTGCTGCAGGTTGATTTAGTTGAAACAATTTTTTATTGCAAAAACATATACACGGTGCTGCAGGTTGATTTAAAGGGACAGTGTACTGTAATATTATTTTTACCTTAATGTGTTTCCAATGACTTATTTTACCCGCTGAAGAGTATAAAATGTATACGTTTTTCCTTTTCGTTTATTTTTGTATTTGAAATAGCTGGTTTTGTTCTTTGAAACCACAACCCATCAAAATGGGTTGAACTTGCAGGAAAATCAGGTATCCTTAGTTTGTCACTTTCTGTACACACATGTTTTTATATTATCTCTGTAAACCAAACAAAGTCCAATACAATTAAAAATTAAAATTTTATTTATTCATCTCTTCTACCTCCTATTGGGGGTGTAATTTCTTCTGCTGACTGTGTACACAGGTTTTCTTTGTGATACCACAGGAAATATCAGCTATTTTAAGTGGCTAAATAAAGTAAAAGGAACTATTTGTAAACAATGTAATGCTCCCCCCAGCAGGTAAAATTAATCATTGGAAACAGATTAAAGCGGAGAAAATGTCAGGGTAAACTGCCCCTTTAAATATGAACAATGTATGCTGGAAAGCTGCATGGGAACAAA